>NC_048298.1:156695815-156852538 GCF_013100865.1 Trachemys scripta elegans
TGCTCACCTCTGCTGGAGAGCTCTGCATCGTTGCCAGTGCTGCTGAGCTCGCCACAATGTCCAAACAGGAAATGAGATTCAAACTGGCCAGACAGGAAAAGGAATTCAAATTTTCCCGGAGCTTTTCCTGTGTGGCTGGTCAGAGCATCCGAGCTCGGACTGCTGTCCAGAGCGTCAACAGAGTGGTGCACTGTGGGATAGCTCCCGGAGCTATTAGCGTCAAATTCCATCCACACCTACCCTAATTCGACATGGCCATGTCGAATTTAGCGCTACTCCCCTCATCGGGGAGGAGTACAGAAATTGATTTAAAGAGACCTCTATGTCGAACTAAATAGCTTCGTTGTGTGGACGGGTGCAGGGTTAATTCGATTTAACGCTGCTAAATTCGACATAACCTCCTAGTGTAGACCAGGCCCAAGATTTTGAACATCAGTCCGGGAGAACTGAACTACTAGCCAATTTCCCAGGACTGTGGCAGCTGGCAAGCTCCTTGCTCTGATCCTTCTTCCCATTCAGGAAAACAAAATGCAGTTCCTGGCCCAGTAATATCTGATAGTAGTTTTACTGGAGGAGGAAAAAAAAAAAAAAAAGCAGAGAGGTCAGGAGTTGGTGTTTAAATGTGTGTGGCAGGGCTAGTGCCTGCAGCAGCAGCTCTTTGTGAGTTTCTGCCAGGTGTGGGATAGCTGATACCTCCATAACACTACCTGGAAGCTGTGATAGGACCGTACGCATTATCACATAGACTCTGTGGAGATAAACACCACAGGAAAAGCTACCGCGGAAGGCTGGACTGATTCCTTTGCGGCCCCGATTGGTCTAGGTGTCCTATTTAATCCGAGGAGGAGTTCCAGGAAGTGGCTATGGAACAAGGTGGTATCCACTGACAACGGTAGTGATGGATCTGCCTATTGGCTTGCGCTTGGACTCCTGACCCCTGCTCTGACCTTTGGCTCTGACTCCTGAGTCCTGACCCTGGGACTGAACTTTGGTGCTATTCATGGCCTCCGACCGCAACTGCTTCAACTACTAGGCCTGGCTGCCCAATTCTGGTTGTGACACTCCTAGGTCTCTCTCAGTTAGTAGTTAGGGGGCAGAGGCTCCCACATGCTGCTGTAGCTCTCACCTCTTTGTTCTCTTCCTCCTCTGGGTGGGAGCACAGGGACAGATGTTCATGGGGCAACTCACAGCCATGGAGGAAATGGAGATGAATAGGGCCCATGGACTTGGACATCTCAAATTGACAAAAAGGCCACAGAAAGATGGAGGGGATAAGTGACAGATGAGGGAAGGCCTAACTCTGCCCTGCTCCTGAGAGAGTGAGATCCCATGATCTGCCCCCATTCTGCAGCAAGAGACACAGAAGCAATATTCTCTGAAAAACATCAGTAGAGGGAGTAGGCCCCGTGTTGCCAACTCTCATTATTTTATTACAAGTCCTGCAATATTTGAGGTTTTATTTAAACCTACACCCAGTGAAGACAACCAATTACATGAAATTCTCAGCTTTCAATTCATAAAAATGTTTTAGCCTTCATGGTTGCAAAGGAAAGCTTGAAAGGGTAACCCCAGAGCAGGCATGAGGTGGCAAACAAAGAACCCCATTTTTTTAATCTCATGATTTTAAGCCAACCTCACAATTTTTGACATTTTGGGGACTGGCAATACTGTGGATCTGCTGCTCCTCCCTGAATAGTTTACAGGGGATTGCAAACCACTGGGCCTTCCCCCCAAAAGAGTGGGGGGGGGCATCTGTTGGAACAAAGGTGATCATTTGTGATTTGGGGCAGTCAGCCCTTTGGTGAGTTCTGACTGCTTAGCTTACTCACCAACCTCTGGAGGCCCTGAGAGAGGAAATACTCATTAAAACCATGTAAAATTCTCTAATATGCTAGCAACCACCTGATCAACCATTCTTGGCTAACCAATTGAGTGCCGTATAGAAGAAACCAGAGATATGGAAGACTTATTAAGCTACCTAGCCCAACTCCCAAAACTGATGTTTCACCTTTCATCCTGAGGCCATTCTACCTTGACTCTGCATTCAGACCCTCAAACCACCTGAATGGAAAGTTGTTTGTTTAAGTTGATAATATCCAATTGACACTAGAATCCTTCCTCAAACTCTGAAGGATTTTCTTTCATGACAGGACATAAGTTAAAGTCTGTTGGAGAATGAAAGTGGAATAGTTATAGGTATGGATCATCCTGAAGGATTATTTCAGTTTTACTGGCAAGGGCCAAATGGTTTTGCTAAATCTGTATTCTTCCCAGATTTTGGAACCAGAACAACATTCCATGGAAATTAACTCAGTTGTTTCACTACATTTTTAGATACTGTACTTCATAGGAATAAGTGTAATGGTACATTTTTGCAAAGACAGACTTTTACTTGACTTTGCAATCCAAATATACACATTTTCACCACATAAAGCTTAAGAGAAGGCAAGAAACACAGAAGGGATTTCTTCGAGCCAATGAAAACCAGCTGAGACAAGGACAACACACGTCAGTTATAGCAACTCTGACATCCACAAAGATTACACAGTGAATACAGGTTTCAGAGTAGCAGCCGTATTCGTCTGTATCCGCAAAAAGAACAGGAGTACTTGTGGCACCTTAGAGACTAACAAATTTATTAGAGCATAAGCTTTCGTGGAGAAAAGCTTATGCTCTAATAAATTTGTTAGTCTCTAAGGTGCCACAAGTACTCCTGTTCTTTTTGCGGATACAGACGAATACGGCTGCTACTCTGAAACCTGTATTCACTGTGTAATCTTTGTGGATGTCAGAGTTGCTATAACTGACGTGTGTTGTCCTTGTCTCAGCTGGTTTTCATTGGCTCGAAGAAATCCCTTCTGTGTTTCTTGCCTTCTCTTAAGCTTTATGTGGTGAAAATGTGTATATTTGGATTGCAAAGTCAAGTAAAAGTCTGTCTTTGCAAAAATGTACCATTACACTTATTCCTATGAAGTACAGTATCTAAAAATGTAGTGAAACAACTGAGTTAATTTCCATGGAATGTTGTTCTGGTTCCAAAATCTGGGAAGAATACANCCCGAGCCCCCGGCCCGGCACCGCCGACCCCCGCCGACTGCCAGCCTCCGAGCTCCCGGCCCGGCCCAGCCGACCGCCGGCCCCCATGTCCCGATTTTCCCGGACATGTCCAGCTTTTTGGGATTTCCCCCCGGACGGGGATTTGGAGCCCAAAAAGCCGGACGTATGGTAACCCTACATTACCGAGGATCTGCTTTACATCGTTTGCTCAACTGACCACAAATTTTTGCATTTGAAGGAGTGCTGGGCATTACAATCCATGGGCATGGCCTTGCTCACTAACAAGCTCTATTCAAACCAGAGAGATAGGCTAGGATTTTCAAAAGAACCCAGCATTATGCTTCCCTTGAAGTGAATGGAAGTGTTTAGAGGTTGGAGCCAGTGTGACAAATCTGCTGCAGTTCCCTGAATTGTGAGTTAATGTGTTACTCCTCTCACCCTCAAGCTGCAGTTCGAGATTTGCAGCTGCTGAGCTATGTATCAGCTTCCTGACATACCAACTTATCTGCCCTGCCAGCAAACTCTTCAGCACACTGCTAGGCCAACCCTTGCCCAGCAGGCAGTGAACTCCAATGCCCAAGTTCTTCAGATTTCAGAGTAACAGCCGTGTTAGTCTGTATCCGCAAAAAGAAGAACAGGAGTACTTGTGGCACCTTAGAGACTAATAAATGCTCTAATAAATTTGTTAGTCTCTAAGGTGCCACAAGTACTCCTGTTCTTCTTTTTGCAAGTTCTTCAGAGACATTTCTCTGCTCTGCCCTGCTCTCTCACTAAGCACACACAGAGGTTTTTAAAGGAGCAGCGAACTGAATGAGACAGTACCCAGCAGCTCATCTTAACTGGGTACAAACACACTATTTTAATCAAAGCATTGAACTGGTTTAAAGTAGAGTAAGTTTATTAAACAAAAAGTCATAGGTTTAAGTGATATCAAGTATAAGGAATAAAGATAGAAAGGGTTACAACAACAACAAAAAAGTAAAAATACATATCCAAGACTAAAACCTGATTTAACAACCTAGAGTCTAATGTTTGAAGAAGTGTTTCTCACCAAGTCTCTTTCCAGCAAGGCTGACCAGACTCTCTGGCCAGGACCCTTCACAGAGATCAAAGGGGTTGGTTTCTTTGTCTCCTTGGGTGAAAGATGTCAAATGTCTTTTTTCCCCTCTGCTTATATCTTCCCCAAGTTCATTGACCCTGCTTCAAGAGGCAGGGAGGCTTCCTGGAGGTGCGATCTCCATCCCCCACCGAGATTGTTACGTGGTCATCTTTCCCTACTTGCTCTCTTTTGTTTACCTTGCTTTTCTTTGTCTTTCGGCACACCTTTCTTAATTTACCTTGGAGACATTCAAGCAGGTGGAACCACATTCCATTGTCTGGATCAGGCATGGCTTAGACACTGCTTGCCAAATACTTTTTAAGAACATATTCCCAGCACATATATATAAAGTTCTTTGTGGGTTTACTGTACATACAACACACAAGAATATTAATGATCCGTGAGTTACTGGTTTTCCAGTGATATATTACATGCCACCTTTTGGGTATATATCACTATAACTGTATGCCAACTGGCATTGGGGGACTCTTAGGATCACAGGAAGATACTGCTTTTAGGACCCTACATTTTATTCCCACTCTGCCAATGCCAACTGGTTTTGCTCTCAGTTACTCCCAGGCTAATCAGAAGTAACTATTCAAGATAAAAACAGATATGAGAGATGAGGCCCACAGTGCTACCTTAGATAACCAGTATACCTTCTCTAGTCTCTTGATCCAGCTGTAAAGTCGTCTGCCTTACAGGCAGGATTGAGGCTCAATATTTGTGATTTCATTGAAGGATTTCAGGCCCAGAACCTTAGAAAGTGTTTAACTTCCATTGAAATCAATGGGAATTATTTTTCCTAAGTGTCTCTGAGCATCTGGGCCTCAGAGATTTACAAAGTATTTAGCGGAGTGCAGATGTAGCAAACTTTGTGCCTGACGTTCTCCTGGTTCACATCAGTGTAAACATACAGTTAAGCTGTTTGACCTCTGTTTTGTGGCTAATAAGAGTGTTAGGAGAAATAATCATTACTGCAGCTGATATTCTTAGAACTCTTAGATAAATCTCTCTATGTAGCCAATTTCTTTACCAAACCCAAGAGGGAGCAGAGTATCCTTCTGCTACACAACTACCCTGTGTCAAAGTCTTAAATAAATACTGACTGCTCCTGAGTTTTGTGTTTCAGATCTCGGTGAGCAGCAGAAATAAACTAGAAGGCATAAATTGAAAGAGAAAACCAAGACAGCTTTAACTGCAGAGGTAAACAAAGCAATAATATTTTAACAAGCAAACTCCTTGATCTTTACATTACTGACACGTGATAAAGCTGCAGGAGTCTCGCTCTCTCTTACACACACAGCCAGTTGGCAGGATTCTTTTCTTCTCTCCTTTTGAAAGGTGAACGGCACTTGTCTTAGCCATGCCATGCTAATGTCTTAAGTAGCTGAATAGCCAAACAATCATTTCAACATGCATCTACAGTATGTTTAAATTATCCAGGTCCTCAAGGGTATGGCTACACTGCAGCTGGGAGCAAGACTTGTGTTAGCAGGGCTTGAGTTAGCATGCTAAAAACAGCAGTGTTTGCATTGAAGCACAGGCAGGGGCTTGGGCTAGCCATTCAGGCTTGGAACTATCTGCTGGGTGCTGCAGCTATTTTTAGCATTCTAGATTGAGCCCTGCTAGCGAGTCTGTCAACCAGGCCTAGAAGGCTCATTCCCGGCTGCTGTGTAAACATACCCAAATGGCTTGCTCCAAGATTACCTTCCTGCTTTCCAGAATCATCCCTTATTTCCTAGAGGACATTGACCACCATTGCAATGCTACAGCAGGAGAACTTGGTTACAAGGAAGGATACCTCTGCATATTGTTTGGTTTGCCGAGGTTCTTTTTTCACATTGTATACGTTTTTAAAAAAATCCTTAGCAAGCTTCCCTGCATTGAACAAAACAAATAGTCCTCAGAAGCAGACTTCTGGCCTGCTTCAGTCTTCTGCATGCTGGGATGCTTGAGCAGAGCAGGAAGTTGATGGCCACCATGAAGCAACAAAAGTTTGTGTCCTTTCAGGACATTGTAAGACTTTATGGAAACACACATTACCTTTGTTTGGCCACCTAACTGCTCTGGCAGGTAGATAGCAATTGACTACATGTGGAAACATTTGTTTAGCCTACCTGTACCTGAACTTTACTACCCACAAGAACGTCCATACTGGGTCAGACCAAAGGTCCATCAGGCCCAGTATCCTGTCCTCTGACAGTGGCCAATGGCAGGTGCCTGAAAGGGAATGAACAGACAGGTTAACATCAAGTGATCCATGCCCTGTCACCCAATCTCAGCTTCTGGCAAACAGAGGCTAGGAATACCATTCCTGCCCATCCTGGCTAATAGCCATTGATGGACCTATCTTCCATGAATCTATATAACTCCCTTTCGAACCTCGTTATAGTATTGACCTTCACAACACCCTCTGGCAAGGAGTTCCAGAGGTTGGCAGTGCATTGTGTGAAAAAATACTTTCTTGTATCTATTTTAAACCTGCTACCTATTAATTTCATTTGGTGGCCCCTTGTTCTTGTATTATGAGGAGTAAATAACACTTCCTTATTTACTTTCTCTATACCACTCATGATTTTATAGACCTCTATCATATCCCACCTTAGTTGCCTCTTTTCCAAGCAGAAAAGTCCCAGTCTTATTAATCTCTCCTCATACAGAAGCCGTTCCATACCCCTAATCATTTTTGTTGCCCTTTTCTAAACCTTTCCCAATTCCAATATATCTTTTTTTGAGATGGGGCGACCTCATCTGCATGCAGTATTCAAGGTGAGGGCATACCATGGATTTATATAGAGGCAATATGATATTTTCTGTCTTATTATCTATCTCTTTCTTGATGATTCCCAACATTCTGTTCGCTTTTTTGACTGCCACCGCACATTGCATGGATGATTTCAGAGAACTATCCACAATGACTCTAAGATCTCCTTCTTGAGTGGTAACAGCTAATTTAGACCCCATCATTGTATATGTATAATCAGGATTATGTTTTCCAATGTGCATTACTTTGCATTTATCAACATTAAATTTCATCTCCAGATCTGAACCAACGCTTTGTTTTGGGAAAACAAACTCCAGTTGATAAGCCACCCCTTTTACCTATCCCTCGTTCAGTCTGACGCCCTATCTACATTAAGGAAATTCATAGTACAGGTACTCCCGTGCAGCTTCACTGGTCCAAGTCCCGATTACAGATAAACGGTACCAGTCCAAAGTGGGGCTAATCCCAGTTTACTTCACTGGGATACTAGATTAAGCTGCACAGGCATAAATGCTGCTTTAAAGTGGCGCAGCGTATCTAGTAACCGGGCTCATCCTGGATATAGTTCATGTGAATTTCCTTAAAGCAGACAGGATATGAGAGGGGCCAAAACTGGAACATGTCATATAATCTGCTCACGGTAAAGATCTGTATCCTTGTGCTGGATGCGATATACTGGTGGCTTCTGGCTGGTGTGAACCCTGGATCCAGGAGAGCAGATGGATGGCCAAATAGCTGACTTTGCTGGGCAGTCTGCAGTTGCAGTGGAGCGGTAATTTAGATCAATTGATGTAACCTTGCACTACACTGTGCAGCTAGCATGATGGAGCTGACAATGGACCCGAACCCAAGTGTAAAGTTTGAACCTCTGCCTAGGCTACTTGGTGTAATCTGCAATTTGACTACCACAGGACTGAAGGAGTTGTATAATGTTTGGACCGAGGCAGATTTATAGTTAGGCTAAATGGAACAATCAGTTTATAAAAGTGAGTAGGCAAGGTTTTGCATGAATTCCCAAATGTAGGCAGTTCAGATAAAATGGAGAGTGGATCTAATTTATGTTTTGCAAAGCAAGAATCACCCTGGTCTTATCAATTTATAGAAAGTGAAATGTTCGTTTACAGAATTGCAGTTGCTGCTTTTTCCCTCCCCTCTATAAACCCCTTCAACCAAAAATAGGAAACAAGAAACGGATATTGCACATGCATGCTAAAGACTGCATTTTATTTATTTCACTTTGTATTAGTCATCTTTTACATTCTGTGTTCCTAGCAAGACTGCAGATACTTTGGCCTTCATCTACAAAAATACATCAACAAGGAATGCAGCTAGCAATAAGAAATGATTTGGCAGCAAGGTCTACCTGATCTTGCACTTAGATGTATTTTATTTAGAGATGGACCTCAGGCATAACCCCAAGACTGAGAAAAATTCAAATACCAGCTTCACAGCTGCATCTCGCTAAATTAAACTGAATCCAAATCCAAACACTCAAGGATCACCACATTTTCACCTAGAATGAAGAAAATACGGCCAGAGAACTGTTCACAAACCAAGCCCTGAAACCACCTCACTGTGAAGTAAACAAATGAAGAATACCAGGTATTGAAAGAGATCTTTTGGAAGAAAGCTTCATCTCCAATATATCCTAAACTGTGAAGTTCAGATTTTGATCTAAATTTACTCAAGTTTGGAATATCCCAACATGGGTTTCAATTACATTTTCTGATTTTGATTGAAGATTCAAAACAAAAATTGCAAATTGAAATATTTTGGAATTTTGTTCCGCAAAAGGTACTGCTAGTGTCAAAATATTGGAATTACCTGCAGGATTAAAAAAAAAAAAAAAAAATCAAGTCTTCTCAAACAGCTCTAGTTTTGAACTGGGCCTTTCTCTAAATGCAGTTAAGTAAAGAACCAATTTGTTTGAGCTTGTTTACAAGCAATTACTTAAAATTTGCTCTCCTACTGTGAACTTAAATAAAGGGAAATATTCAATAAGGTACACTAGCACAGTGTCTGCTTGCTCTCTGTATTTCGTTTTTTGCATGTCAAAGTCTCACTTTGGTGCTCTCTCTTGGCTTCTTGTTGTGTTCCAGAAAGGTTGTGTTCTTAATATTGATGAGAGGTAACAGTTCCGCTTCATTTCCTTCAAACCAGTCCTTTTTTGATGGTCTCTTTTCCACAAATATAGCTAAAGCAATTTCATGGATTGTGGTTCTTAAATCTTCCCAAAATTCCTCTGCCCTCTCTGGTAATGACTTCCCATTCATGCTAAGTTCAAAAGCCTGCACAAACTCCTGGCATTTCCTCTGGTTTTTGGTGTTAATAGTATTGATTTTGGGCTTGCTCCTAAACTTTGCTCTATGTAGTTTCTTGGCTGCAATTGTCACTTTGCTAATAATCAAGGAGTGGTCAGTGTCACAAGCAGCACTGGGGAACATGCGAGTGTTCCGCACTAAGGGTAGGTCTTTCCTCCTGACGATAACAAGGTCTAATTGGTGCCAGTGGCCTGATCGTGGATGATGCCATGACAGTTTGTGGCGATCTTTTCCTGTAAAATATGAATTGGTAATGCACATTTGGTTTTGGGCACAGAATTCAAGAAGTCATTGGCCATTCTCATTCATCTTGCCAATGCCAAAATGTCCTAGGCAATCTGGCCATGAGTTATTGTCTGCACCAACTCTTGCATTAAAGTCACCAAGGAGGAAAAAGTTGCTCAGTTGATGGTATTTTTTTTTTGACAACTTGATGCAAAGACCTGTAAAATGTAGCCCTGAGAAGTAGGATAAATTTGAGTGTTGGTGCATAGGCACTAATGATGTTCACAGAGCCAATGGTCGTCTGAAGTTTAAGTGAGATGATATGCTCTGACTTCCCAATGGATGTTTCTATGCGCTTTACCCACTTGTTTCTCACAGCGAAACCGACAACGTGCAGATGTTTTTCTTCTCTGCTTTTACCTTGCCAAAAGAAGGTTTAATTGGCCTCTTGGACAGAACCAGCATCTACAAGTCTTGTTTCCTGAAGTGCTGCAATGTCAACATTTAGTTTGTACAGCTCATAGTCTATCAAAGCTGACTTCCATGTACTGCTTGTGTATTGTAGGTCGTCATCGTCTGTCTATCCCAGATACATGGTCCTGACATTCCAGCTGCCAAGCCAGAAAGTTCTTGGTTTCTTATTTTTGCCAGGTGAAAAGTTTCCATCTGCCATTCAACTTTTGGTCTAGCCCCATACACCGCATGAAATGGGCAGACTGTGGCGGGTCATCACTTAACTGTCCAGGGGCTGCCCAGATTTGTGGCTGGCGGTGGTTGACCAATGGAACACAGTGATTCCTCCCACTGTCTAAGGTGACCCATGGTGCCCTCCTCTACGCTAATCAAATGGAAGCTTATAACCCGTAACTGCCACCTTCTGTGTTGTGTCCATGTTGCCAGCAAGGATGGAGTGTTCTCTCCATGGCATGTGGCAGTTGATATGGAGGTGCTGCTTTGCCCATGTGTCAGTGTCCCTCTTGTGACTTCACTGGTTTGGACCAAAGGAAGGACGGACATTGATACATTTGGAACCAGCTATGCTGCAGGAGTTGCCAGAGCGGCAGAGATCTTCCATCTGCCTACCTTTCGGGGCTCCATTCCTACATTGGTTATCAGCCACAGCTGAAGGAGCCAATCTGTCCTGCGTGGATGTCATTGGCAAAAACACTGAGTAAATTTGCTCATCCGCCTTTTAATGGCATTTCCTCCATCGAGGGTTCACTACCCTCCTCAAGCACTCATCAGCCCAAAGCCATTGGCATGTCCTGAGGTTTCTGGGTTAATTAACTGCCTCCCAGCACTCGGCGTTGGCCACTACAAGTTATACCGCTTATAGTCATAGCAGTAGCAAATTTTCAATTCTGAGCTGACCAGAATAGGATAGGCCTGCCTTGCCATGTCCCCTCCACCAGAGCTGGGTGGGACAGCTGGTGAATACAGTGCCTTCACAAACTTTACACAAAAAGTTTTTCCCTGCACCAGTGGAATTCCCTTCATACAGATTCAGACTTCGTTGTATGTGTCAATCCATCATGAGAGGTTGGATCTGGCCTTCTGTGTTCAGATTTCAAGCTCCAAGTTTAAATTTATTAAAAACAGCATTTTGTCTACCAGTTGTGACCATTTAGCTAACCTCTGATGGAGAGGGCAAGAAATCACATAGTTACCATATTGCATGAATAATCTCTTGCCCTCATGTCACCTGTTCCCAAAAGCAATTCATTTGAATGCAAGCGCTGTGTCACAGCAACATCAAAGCGTAGAATGTGTTGCATTTTAGTTGAAGGGGAAGAGGCTGATTGCTTAGATCCTTTAGATATTGGGATGGGCCCTTGCTATTCTCAGCAGGCATCTGCCTTAGAGGAGTGGGCAGTAGGGACAGGCTTATGGTTAAGGCACAAGCCTGGAAGCCCAGAGATCAGGTTTCTGTTTCCAGCTTTGCCACTGACATACTTTGTAGCAGGCTGGTCACAATCAATACCTCAGAACAGGAACAATAGCAGCCTCTCCAGGGTGTTGTGGTGCTTAATTCATTATTATTGATAAAGCACTCTTTGATCCACATATGGAAAAGTGCAAGAGTTTTAAACCTTATATCAAACCTCTAGCTAGAACAGGGTATTAGGAATTTGGGCTCTTGTATCTCAACCACAGACTGTGGGACCTTGGGTGGATTAATTAACCTGCATGGGTTAGTTTCCACACATGTAAAATGCATAAATACTTCTCACATGACTTTAATAAGTTTAATTATTGTGAATAATTTGATGCTTTGATGTCCTCAGATGAGAAGTATGATATACTTTTGTCATGCTAAAACAGGTAATGGTCAGAGATCTCTACTGTAGATTGCTTAATATGAGAAAAAGTCAGATCTCTATTCCTCAGTAACTGCCATAATCGCTATTTAAAGAGCTTTGAATTGTGAGATATCTGCACATGTTCTCCAACGTCCTGGCAATTAAAGTGAAAAGTGACACGGATAAGCTAAAAAGACCTGAAGAAGAGCTCTGTGCAAGCTCGAAAGCTGGTCTCTCTCACCAACAGATGTTGGTCCAATAAAAGATCCTGCCTCACGCACCTTTTCAAGTTAAAAAGAGCTGGTTCCAAATCATGGTCCAACTGTGGTTGGGTCAACAGGTGCAAATCACATAGCTTCTTTGCTTCAGTATCCTTATCTGTAAAAGGGGCTACATTTCTGCAGACTATTGAGATCAAAGAGGGAAAATTATGGTTTATTCCTGTTTTATTTTTGTTGAAGTCTTGTGACTAGATCCACTGGAAACCTAAGCCAAAACAAACCCCAGATAGGAAGAGTTAAATTAAATACTGGTTTTTACTGTCAGATCTCCAGCTTCATTGAAGCAGTGTCCTAGGGCCCAATCTCTACACACCCATTTAGTTCACAGCAAGCTGGGGTGTGAATCTACCCGGCACTAGGCTGCCATGTACAGTAACAGTTCCTTAGTGCACTTTGATCAACTCCTGTTCCAAAGTGGGGTAGAGCTACCATGCAGTAAGGAACCGTCCACATGGACACTCAGTGCACAGCAAGCTAGTGTGTGTGGGGGGGGAGCGGGAGGGGGGGAGAGGTTTACACCCCAGCTTGCCTCAAATGAAATGTTTATGTAGACAAGCCCTTTTAACATTTCTTATGAGCTTGATACTCCAAGATGCTGAGTGCTCTGGCATCTGTTCAACAAACCGCTTAAGTGCATGCTTAGCTATCTTATTGGATAAGGGCCAACATGCTCAGTACTGTAAAGGACTGAACCCTCTATTAATGGCTAGTAACATGTGCTTAGAGAAATTATGATGTGAAGTTCAATTAAAAGGCAGAGATGAAAAATGTGCAAGCAAGTTCTTTCCACACATTTGGATTGGGACCATGGCAACCCTAACAAATTAAGAAATTCTAGATTTTGCTGCTTCATTTGCATAAATATAAATCATCTTAACTTTAGGGCATTGCTGCCCAAGTATGAGTTTAGTAAAAATGAATCCCAAAGAGACTAAGGTTTTTAAATCTTTGGCTTATTGAAGTAGTGTTACATGGCTCTGCAATATGTCCTGTTATTAAATTACAAAGATCTGAGAAACAAGAGCTTAAGATCAGAAACCATACCCAGGTGTTTCATTTGGCAATCCAAAACAATATTGCTAGGGCATGTGCCAGTGACAGTTTTGCTTTCCAGTGCTTATCATCATGTGTTACTTCCAACAGCTGCAAAGGAAACGCGAGCTTCAACTGTAGCTGTAGAAAGAGCAAAATGCCTTTGTCAGATACTTAAAGTTTGCAATCCCCTGCTTAGAGTTTAAGTGTTAGATCCCTGTCAATGCAGAAGTTCACTCGTAACTATGTTTGGAAGGATTAGATTATCAGTAAATGTCAATCAACACAGATTTCCCCATACATGCACAAACCAATGAAAACATATTTCCATCACCGATAAGAGAAAATTGATAGATGGGCAAATTAAGAAAAATGCTGCTTGTGACTTCTGAGTTTGATTTAAGTCTATTTACTTTGTATACTTTGATATATGATATTGACGTGTGTTTTAATAGTTAAAGCTTTAACTTTTTGAATCTCTGTTTACGGTCATTAAATAATTGTCTGATCCCTCCCCCTTATAATTTCCTGCAACGGTAAACATTTAAATATATACAAACAGAAAAAATGCTTAAAAATAAGCATTGATCTTATTTGTCAAAATTATGACTAAAAATAAAAATTGAATTGTGCCAAACCTAGTCATAGCAAGATCAGTGATCACTGACAGACCCCTAAGGCTTGGTTTTTCTTTTGGAGGAGACCACTGTAAGTCAGAAAATCAATGGAGTTATAATGGTGGAGAGCTGGTGTTTGTTTTCATTTGTCTTCTGCATTAACATGATTATCCTTTTTATGTTGGAAGAATATCTCACCACTTCATCTATTAAATAGGACAGGTACTGTTTCCTTTCTACTTTTATTTCCACATAGATTATGCTCAATCCCTTCAACTTTTTTATTTGTATTGACGCCTCAGCCCTTCAGGAGAAGGAGACCTTATATGTCATCAGATTTTCAATATACAGGCACAATCCTGCAGTGGATTATGATGTGATTATTTGTATGACATTAATGCCTAATGGTTCCAAACAAGAGCCAGGCCCATTGTGCCAAGCACCGTACTTTAGATATAGTAAGATGCCTTGGTTACACTGGGGGTGGTGCTGTGTAGTGTATGTGTAGCCACACCCCGCAGTGAAAAGCGGGCTTCATCCATGCTGCAGTGCGTTAGCTACACTGGACAGTAAAAGACTCCGGCAGGGGGGAGTGGAAGCCTTTCCCAGCTGTGAGGAAAGGCTCCAGCAGTGGGACACTTCAGTGCTACACAGAGCAGTGTAGAAGACAGAGGCACTGCTTGGACATGTAGAGAAATGTGTAGAATACATACCCTAAGGTTCTTGTGGGTCTTCGACTAGTTCTACACTTATGGTGGCATGTACAGTACATATACTCCACACACCTGTAGGACAGGTCTATATAGCGGTATAGACTGAGAGGCACTGCTTAGGCAAGTAGAGCAAAGACACAGGAGAACCTTAGGGTATGTATTCTACACATTTATCTACATGCCCAAGCAGTGCCTCTCAGTCTATACTGCTATATAGACCTGTCCTACGGGTGTGTGGAGTGTATGTACTGTACATGCCACCATAAGTGTAGACATAGTCAGAGACAGTTCTTTCCACAAAAGATGGACAGTGGGCAAAAGTAAGTATTGCCATTTTATGGATGGGGAACTGAGGTACTGAGCAATTAAGCAGTTTGTGCAACATCATACAGGACGTCCATGACAACTAGAGCGGGGTGAAATTTTTCGTCAAAAACTTTTTTCAGAGAAAAATGCAGTTTTGGTGACATTGAAATATTTCACAAATTCATGTCAGTTTCGCCAAAGTGTTCATAGGAGGGAAAAACAAACAAATGAGGGAATTTCAATAGTTGATATGAAAAATTTCAACATTGTCTAAATGAACATCTAACTGTGTTTTGGTTTGAAATAACTGTTTAGAAGTTTCCTTCAGGTTTAATTAAACATTAACCACTCATCCTCAAAATGTTTAGTTGGACTCAAAACAAAAATCTCTGATTTTTTGGAATTGACAAAGATTTAAAAATCTGTTATTCACACAACGCTAGTGATACTGGGGATTTGAACCCAGATCTCCTGAGTCTGTTCAATTCCTTCATCATAAGATCTCCCTTCATCTCGAATGTCTTTTTGTACAAACTGCAACAAAAGGAATCTCAATAAATTAATTTTGTATGTAGTACAGGGCTTGGAGAGTAAGTTAGGCATGACGCCACACAGCAGCGTTTTCCCCAGGAATTGAAATTAGGGGAGGTGTTCGAATTTACAGGGAGGGGTGAGGGCTGATGAAGGGGTGAGACCATGAGGGTGAAGGTGGACTATATCGCACCATAGTAAAAATTGAAAAATGTTTCATGACCATTTTATTGGTTTTAAAACATAAGTTAAAGCTATCACACAAATTAAAGTTGGCTACTCAAGCCTTCTATGAAGCACTACATCTACATCCTTCTTGGTTTCTTGTTATAATTTTGCCCAACTCTGTTAATGAACTTATTAAATGCAGTGCGTTCATCTTTGGTGGCTTTTCGTGTGTCCGGTACTTCCATTCCTTCAGTTGATATGCTCATTAGTTCATTCGCATGATCAGGCAGAAGGCGACTTCTTTCAGAACACACAATTCTATTCAATGAGGCAAAAGAACGCTCAACTGTAGCTGTTGTGACAGGGAGTAGCAAGAGACGAATTTCTACTTCTTTCATCCCAGGAAACATAGCACAAAGATTGGGTTGAGCCACTAGTGATGATAAAAAAGAAGTTTAAATCAAATCTTCATTCATTCGTTGTATGATATTCCACTCTGTGTTCAAATTCTCTATTCTCTCCTGAGCACATGTCAGCCCCATTGCTGGTAGTGCCTCACTTCACTCAACTGTCGGTGTTTTATAGGACAGGGATCTGTAAAAGCTACATAGAGGTTGAGTAGAATCTAGAAGTCACTGTTGTAGATTTTTAAGAATAGAGTCTGTGTACTTTTTCAGTTGTCTTAACAAACACTTCTTGTCCTCTTCACTTAAGGATTCAATATAAATGCCTTCATTAGTCAACTTCTGGACTGAAGTTTTGCTTCTTCCAGTACTTTTGCAATGGATAGCTCTCTGATTGATCCAAATGTAGCTTCTATTGCTGGACAAAGATCTACTACTGTTGTAGCAGATGCCTGGATGGCATTGTTTAATGACCCAAGTGGTTTCAACAGTAGACTTACAAGAGAGAGAACGGCAATAGTCTTCTCTGAACATAATAGCAAAAGTAATCCACCAGCTTCACTACTTAGATCCATCCCATCTTGGTAGATACTTTCCAAAGCCAGTAATAACGGCTGGAGTAATTTTAAGACAACAGCCAAGGATCGCTCACGAGAAAACCAGAGGGTTTTCCCCGGTTGGACTAATTTGAACTTCAGTCCCAGTGTACCTTCTATATTTTCCAAGATAGTCAGTCTTTTTGGACTCTTGCTGAAAAAAGAATATAATGAAAACATTAAATGTATAGCATTTTAAATGTCTTTTGAAGAGTCTGCAGCTCATGCTAGCACTAGTTGGAGTAGATGGCCTCTGCAGTGTGTATAGGAGAGATTAGGGTTACACTTTTCTCTGAGCAAAGCTTGTACTCCACCATGTCTTCCAGACAAGTTTGCAGCTCCATCAAATGCACAAGCAGCCATCTCTTTGGGGTTCAACCAGGGCCGGCTCTAACTTTTTTGCTGCCCCAAGCAGCAAAAAAAAGCGCCGCCCCCCGAACCCCCCGCCGAGCGCTGCGCGCCTCCGGAACACCCCCGCCCCTCGCCGAGCGCCGCCGGAGCCCATCCCCCGCCGAGCGCAGCCGGAATCCCCCCCCCCAAGCGCCGCGCCCTGTGCCACCCCCCCTGCCGAGCGCCGCACCACCGGAGCCCCCCACCGAGTGCCGCGCCACCGGAGCCCGCCCCTGCCCCCCACCGAGCACCACCGGAACCCCCCGAGCACCACGCCCCGTGCCGCCCCCCCCGCCGAGCGCCGTGCCACCGGAGCCCTCCCCCACCGAGCGCCGCGCTACCGGAGGCCCCCCCCGCGGAATGCCGCGCCGCGCTCCCCCCGCCGCCCCTTACCAGGAGCCGCCCCAAGCATGTGCTTGGGTGCCTGGTGCCGGCCCTGGGTTCAACTGACAAGCATTTAAGTCTTCTAAGATGTGGGTTGTCAAAGATGCAGCCGATGTGGATTCTATAACTTGAACATTTAGAAATGCATCGACTGGCCTATCACTGACATCAAGATAACGTACACAATGACTTAATACCTGATGCCCATTTGCATCGGTGCATTCATCAGCCATGTATGTACATTTTTTGAATGTGGTGAGAGAGTTCTTCACTTTTTCAACTGTTGAGTCTTTCAGTGTTGCACTACATGCTTCTAGTCAGTCAGTTGAGTTTCTTGCAGAAAGATAGTGAGCATTTGCTAGTCTTGTTCGGAATCAGTGTTCAGCTTCAGGACGAACAAGTAACAATGCACTTAACATTGGCCTCCAGTTTGTAGTGTGTGGTATTTCTTGCTTAAATAGAAAGTATGAGGCCACAGCTGTGTTTGTTCACATGAACTGTGTTGTGTCTCCAACATTCTTAACAGCCTCATTAACACTCACTGGTGTTGTCCTTGGTCAGAGGGGACTCAGAGTTCAGAGGTGCTTTCACATGAGTTCACCTCCCAGGTGGGGGGCAAGAAGACACCTTGCTCATTCCTCCAGCTGCTGACTCGTCGCTCTGGCCACTGTTGTTCATTGTGCCACCGTTCACTCCATCGCTCTGTTGCCAAATTGGCCCTCCATACGCAAAATACCTTGCAAAAACTAATTAAAACCACAATTAAGGCCAAAAAAACATCTAATATAAAATTCGGTGTGCTCCCAGCTCCAACAATATTTAACCCAACAAATTTGTAGCGTGTGGTGCTATATTGCTGTGTATGTAAAAGGCCAATAGTAACCCCAGCCACAGTGTCAAAAAAAGGGTAAAAATCAAAATGGTGACCCCTCACAACAAAATGTTGATTCGGCGTCGGGGGGGTGTGTGGGGGGGGGAGGGGAGGGACTGTCACAGGTCCAAGGTCTCCCTCCCTCAGGGAGTCCCATGGAAGGCAAATTAGCATTGTATGTTGCTAACACAGTTGCAAGCATCACAAGGCATTTTGGGGGAAGGCCAAAGGTGTGAATGTGGAATGGAAGATTCCTTGCAGGGTGCAAGAGGCCAAGAGGGGAAAAGAAGGAAAAGAGCAGAGAATGGGTTAACTCAGCACTTCGGCTAGCTCTGTGTGGAGATAAGATGCTGGCCCCAGCCCAAGGTCATGGGCTAGACAAAAATAATCGACACCTGCCCAGCTGTAAGAAAAAAAAATACAACTAAGTTAAGCAGAGCTGCAGAGACAGCAGTGAGAACAGTGAGAGCGAATAAAGCAGCGACGGTGAAGGCCAACAGGAGGGAAAACAAAGTCTCCAGAGCTGGTGAAGGCCACAGCAAGCCCAATTGGGACTGGTACAAAGAACACAAGGCACAGAGGGCCCTGGACAACAACACCTCCAAAGAAACCCAGAACTTAAAACCCTCCCACAAGCCCAAGCAAGGAGAGGATTACAGTGGACCCCGGACAACCTGGGCCCAGAACAAGACTCCCGTCCACTCTTCCCCCTCTTCTTCTTATGTTACACCTAGGCTTGGCCAGCCGTGGGTAGAGTATGTGTGAGTATGAAAGTGGATTAGGGCTTGGGGCACTAACGCTTTCTTCCTTCCTCTGAGTGACATGGTGAGCACCCATCACTCTCCTCTGTTATTTTATTAATAAAGCTTTAAAAGCTTGGTGTGTTTCATCATCTCCTCCCCAAACAATCATGTGGCCTCAGCCTGATCACCTAACGCCTCAAGCAGATTGGTAACTGAAATCTGTCACACCATCACCTTCTGCTGCCACCTGCCACTGTGACCTCTACTAGTTGGTTTCTTGAGGTTCCACCCAGCTCTCAGTGATTTCAGCTGAGCTCTCAGTGGGGGAATCTCACTGCTAGTGCAGACTGGGTCATCTCTTCCACAGATACACTGTCCCACAGCAGATCTAAGCACTTAGACCTGATCATAGTGATTTCAGCTGTAGTGGTCACTTAACAAAACAAAAGATTATCTCTGGAGCCTAATCAGCTCTGTCTTTAAACAGTGGAGAGGGGCAAATCAAATAGTACTTGTGACTCAGGCAGACCATCAAGCAAAACACCTGTCCCCACCCTCTCTCTTGATGCCCTCAATCAGCACAGGCTAAGTACAGTTCTACTGCCCTTTACTCATACAATAAGAACAACATTTCATTACGCCTGCACACTCAAGTGATTTGTAATCCAACCCCAGCCAAAAATCTATCATTTGGGCAACGCAGCTCAGTTTCCTGGATACCTAGGTAGCTTAGGTGTGAATATAAATACAATCTGGTCCTAAAGCCTTTCCCCCCCAGCCCATCACTAGCTGTCAGGGAGAGCTCATTTAGACTTTGTTTACAAAACATATTTTGAAATTATTAGGTTGGCCAACATCACCGAAATGAATGCACCGACATGGCATAAAAAACAACAGCTGCATAAGGAAGCTAGTCTATGTTCATACTTTTCAAATCTATTATACTTTTTCAAATACATGTATTTTATCATACACTGTATATGCTTTTAAAGTGTGTATTAATGTTTCAATTTCAATTCAAATTTCCAAACAAACAATCACTAAATTGGCAAGACTGCATGTAACTAGTTCACAAAACTGGGGGGGAGGAGGGGATTGGGGAAATTCAGGGGGGGTGTAGGGAAATCTCTGCCACACAGAGAGACGATAAGCAATATTGAACCACCCAATTCAATGAGCGCTGTCAGTCCTGGATACTGCATGACATAGGAGTCTTGTGGAAAAAATAGTATATGATCATGTAAAGGCAGAATATTATAATTCATGAGAGTGGGGGCAAATTATGATTGCACAGGCAATCTAAAGTCTACCATTTTTTAAGTTTTGAGTGCTTGACTTTGCAACACTATTTTTATACAAAATACTATATATGGTGTTTTTTAATACAGGCCTCATCCAAAACCTATTGACGTCAATGAAAAGACTCTTTGATTTCAGTTGGCTTTAGATCAGACTTCATGTTAGCAGCATACTATTTGTTGATCTATAGGCAGATTCATTAGTGGGACTGCCTGGCCCAGGAGATTATGGGTAATAATGTCTTTCCCCTCTACTAGGGGTAGCCAATTCTCAATTCTATTCAACCTATTAGGCAGGGAAAGCCATTACCATCTGAGGGTGGTTTGATAGCCTGGTCCATTAAGTTGGCAGGCATCCAGATCACAAAAGCCACCAGTGGCTGTTATTTTGTACCATTTGGGGAAATTTTGAGGGAGTGGGAGGGACAGGACGGAGAAGCCAACTCTTACCCTCCTCCCCCAAATAAAAACCCCATAACTGATCATGAAGACTGAATTATGTTCTTGTCCCTACAGGCAATGCCTGCAGAGGATCAGGGTTAGGTTCCATTGATCCGTTCAGTGGGGAGAAACTTGAACTGCTAGTACTTGTGACATCCGTGTTTTACAGAGAGAAAATGTCTAACTCATGAGTTGGTCAAATGTTCATCACCAGCACTAAATTCTAATTAAGTGAAAAGAATCTTTTTCAAGCAATCAGAATATTTCCTTCCAGAATAGCCAGGTGGATCATAGCACAGGAGCCAAACCCCATTTTAAAGGTAAATCACTGCTTATCATTGACAAAATTTAGACTAAAAATATTAATTTAGCTCACTGGGTATTTTACAAAGTGACAGAATTGACCAAAGTCAGCATTGGAATAAGCGGTTTTGTCAGGGCTAAATTTAGCTTCATGTTTTATGGCAACTTCTCCACCTGATCAATGGGTACTTTGTCCTTCATCATTCATCCCTTTGGATCCCATCAGCACCTATCCTACTTGGTTTGTATTTTGTTTTTTCCACCCCCCTTTGAGACAGGATTTTAAATCTAGGGAGCATTGTTTAAGTTCTACAAATAATCAAATATAGTACAACTCATTCAGTTTGGAAATTCAGCTTGAATACTGCAGTTACTTCACTAACATATGCTTCGAGGCATAAGAGCAAAGCAGTAAACAATAAACCACAGACGCTAAACTAACTGCTAAGGCGTACTAAAACCCACAAGACTGGGGTTTCAGTTTAACACCACATATGCTGGCCGTGATCAGAGACCCTCTATGGTACACAGGACAAAAAAAATTAAAAATGCACTGCTACCTCATGGAAAGTTTTCAAACATTCCTCGCACACAATTCTGTCAACACATTTTAGGAGATTCTCTTTTTATTACCAGGATATTAGACTGACTTTTTCTCTTGTTTTATTGTCTCCGACTCCATATTCTCCATGTGAGGCCCTGATCCTTTCCGCAGCTACCAAGAGTGACAGTGCAGGCAGACTATGATTAAGAGCTCACCATCTACTACAATTATGAAGAGTCAGAAAATATAGAAGTAGCAGCATTAGAACAACGTGTATAGTGGGGGTCCTGAGAGCCATTGAACCAAACTGTAAACCCTGTATGTGATGGGAACCACTTCAAACCGGGGCGAGCTGCTGTACCCCCAGCACTCCTAGTTCCAGCATCACCCAGTATGGAAGTACTCCAGATTCCAACATGCATTATTATAAATCCAGCACCATAGGGGTTCATTGCCATTTATAGGCAAATTGTGGCAGGTTTCTGGCTCAAAGAATTTATAGTCCAAGTCAGACGACATAGAAAAAAATAATGAAAGGCAGGGACAGGCTGCAGGAGGACAATGCTTACAACCATACAATAACAAAGGCTCATAGCTAAGAGGTATTTCTGCAGCCAGTTGGTTTCCTTCCACCCCGCCTTTTATTTTTAAAGTGAGTTTACTTTGTGACCAGAGTGAAGGCTGTTATAGAACAGCAGCTTCGTGGCTCAGATGTGCTCCGTTTTAGCTTTTGGTTTGGTTGGTTTAGATTTAGCAGCATGGAAAAGCTGAACATTCAGCTTCCCAGAGAGATTTTTAGGAAGGGACTCACACCAAGCTGATTTCTGGTACAATTTTCCATGTTGAGGACTGGAGTAAGACTTAACTGTTGCACAGGGCTTTGTGTGGGTGTGATGGGTTGGATCACACAGAAACCCCCGTGGGAACTGCCAACTGATGTGCCAAGACTACTTCTGCCCCTGCTTTCCTGCCCTGCCAGCCTGATACTCCAGCATCCTGTCTTGTTGAGCCAGACACACCAGTCTGCTCCAACACAGACCCAGGTCTGAACCACGTGCCCCAAAGCTGCAGACTTAACCTGAAAGCAGCTCACAGATGTGTTCCTGTCTTTAACACTCATGCCCAACTCCCAATGGGGTCCAAACCCCAAATAAATCCATTGTACCCTGTATAAAGCTTATACAGGGTAAACTCATAAATTGTTCGCCCTCTATAACACTGATAGAGAGATATGCATAGCTGTTTGCCCCCCCAGGTATTAATATATACTCTGGGTTAATTAATAAGTAAAAAATGATTTTATTAAATACAGAAAGTAGGATTTAAGTGGTTCCAAGTAGTGACAGACAGAACAAAGTGAATTACCAAGTGAAATAAAATAAAACACCCAAATCTAAGCCTAATACAGTAATACAACTGATTACAGATAAAATCTCACCCTGAGAGATGTTTCAATAAGTCTCTTTCACAGACTGGATGCCTTCCTAGTCTGGACACAGTCCTTTCCCCTGGTATAGCCCTTGTTCCAGCTCAGGTGGTAGCTAGGGTATTCCTCATGATGGCTCCCCCCTTCGTTCTGTTCTACCCATTTATATATCTTTTGCATAAGGTGGGAGTCCTTTGTCCCTCTCTGGGTTCCCACCCCCTCCTTCTCAATGGAAAAGCACCAGGTTAAAGATGGATTCCAGTTCAGGTGACATGATCACATGTCACTGTAAGACTTCATTATCCACTTACCAGCACACATGTATACAGGAAGACTTACAGGTAAAACAGAGCCATCTGCAGTCAATTGTCCTGGTTGATGGGAGCCATCAAGATTCCAAACCACCATTAATGGCCCACACTTTGCATAATTACAATAGGCCTTCAGAGTTATATTTCATATTTCCAGTTTCAGATACAATAGTGATACATTTATACAAATAGGATGACCACACTCAGTAGATTATAAGCTTTGAAATGATACCTTACAAGAGACCTTTTGCATGAAGCATATTTCAGTTATATTATATTCAAACTCATTAGCATTTTCATAAAATCATATAGAGTGCAACGTCACAGTGGGCCTGGGCCTCTCTGATCTGGGGTGAATTTCATAGTGAGTAGCTATTCAACATATCTTTATATTAATGCACATCTATCCCCCCTGCTGCATAGCTACTGTCTAAGCAACTTTGTGTACTGTTTTGAGCTGGACCAAGATCAGTCAGAGCTCCTGGGTCATAGAGTCAGAGATTAAGGCCAGAAGGGACCACCAGAGCATGTAGGTGTGGAATGACTACTAGAACATTTATTGTACAGTAAACAGACAGACTCATCTCACTTGCTGCTTCAGCACTTAATTGGCATGACACGTATACAAGTGTGGCCAGAGCATAAAGGATGGAATTCTCAAGAATCTGTCAGAGGGACAATAGATCATCAACCCCGAAATGTAGTTTAAAAAGTCAAACAACCTCACCATCAATAATACACTCCAGTAACCATTTCCAGGTGGAAATTACAGACAGAACCTGTCTATAAATGTTTACTTTCACACCCTGACTCAGATTCTGAAAGCTATGGTCCTCCCTGCCCCTCAGTTTCCCCATCTGTAAAGTGGGGATATTGATACTTGCCTCCATTTGTAAAACACTTTGAGATCTACTGATGAAGAGCACTGTATAAGAACTAGGTATTATTATTTTAAGAGAAAAAGTTCGGCAAAGAAAGAGTCAGGTTACATTTGTACATCACATTGTCTCCAATTCCATGGACATACATATGGTATCATCTTTGGGTACTTTATTTTCTAGTGCCAAGCCCTCTAGACTAGGGTAATTCCATACATCTGAATTTTAATTAGAGGAAGTTACTTTCAAGAAATAAATCTCTAAAATAATAAAGTTTGGTTAATTAAAACCCTGCACATACTACCATCCTCCTCTTATTCAAGTTAATTTATCAATGTTACTTCTTTTGGAACATCCAGTGTTCTCTATCACAGTCTTTAAAATAGCTCCATTAACAAGTGAGATCTGTTAGACTGTTGAATAGTCTTGAAAGAAGTGGAAGAATCCCCATCTCATACAAAGTTAAATAGAACATAGTACTTGGGCATGTACCATACAACACACTGCTATATCGACAGAGGGATGGAGGAAATTACCTAATAGGTGTTTACCAACTCTGGTAGGATTTATGAACCAAAAGAACAAAATGTATGGTTTTATGTGATACATTAGTTCCATGCTTATTTACCTTCCTGTTTATTGATTAACTGTACTTAACATATTTTGTCTGGTAGTTCAAAAATGGTTAAAACAAAGATTGAATTCTGGTTTCCAGTTTTGTGCCCACAACCGAATAGGAGTTCAATTTTGTGGGCACAAAACAAGTCTGATTTGCAGGTGCAACTAGCTAAATCAATGTCTAAAGGAAATACTTATAAAACCATCCTGCAATCTTGTGAGGACTGTTTGGCTCTTACAGTAATTGCAGAAACATGCTTGTCTCATTTCTGTTCGTTTTGTAGGTGTTCATTACAGTCCTTTCCCCCAATAAGAACACAGTCTAGTTTTAAGTTTCCTGTTGTGGTTAACACATTCCCCCCCTCCAAAGAGCCCAACATGAATGATTGTAAATCTTATTTGTGTTATTGTATTTCTAGCAGAGTTAAAGAGGGAAAAAAGTCAGTTTTATTAAAGCGAGCTTTCAGTTTGCTTAAATTGGGAACTCAGAACAGAAAAGCAATGCATTCTCCAGTCATAGTTGGTTTATTTTATTTTCTCCTAATTAAGGCTTGGAAGAGCTTAACTGTCCAAAGTGAAGGTATGGTCATAATATATTTCAGATCTATTTCTTTAGCTACTAATACTGTTCTAATTTTGGAGGGGAAGTTTAGTTTATTTCATTATCACTATGTTGATCTTAAATAAGGCTGAAATCCTGGTCCCATTGAAGTCAATGGGCACATCAGTGTGGATTTCATGTCAAGTGTTTTTCTCTTATAGAAATGTATAGTCATGAAACTAAAGGTACTTCATTAAAATCAAAGGGCAGAGCTTCAGGATCCTGTGCCTTTGTCATTTTATAGCACAATCTCTTTTAAACTTAATTTTATAGTCATTATATTAGGCAAAAGTTCTTGTTGGTGGACAAGGGGTTATATTAGACTGGCTTGGATACATTTGCTGATGACAGACTTCACCTATGTTTCAAAATAATGGCCAAACTCAATGACATTTCTAAAAAGGAGGCATAGTAATGTTTTGTTATTGTGAATTTGTTTTAACAACTTCTTTGCAGTCAAAATATTTGGCAAACATTAAATGGAGCAATCCTCTTATCTGCTTTTTACGGCTGGGGAAAAATTAGCACAGAGGACGTGTGATTTCCCTCAAATCACACAGCAAGGCTCTGGCAGAATTAGGAACAAAACCCCAAATATCCTGCTTCAGAGCCATATGTTTGGATTACCCTTCTCTTTCACTAACATAGAAAAGGTGGTTTATTTTGGAATACTTTCTCCATAAAAGATGACATGACTAGAGCAGCTTCATGTTTACAGTAGCATAGCAACCAAGAATCAGGGAGGTCCGTGGTTTTGCCATTGAAATATCCATTTAGATTCAATTAGCTGTTTTTAGGAGGGTGAGGAATGAAATGTTTGAGACCTAGTCCGAACTTTATTTTTTTTCATAGCAAAGCACAGGAGAAACATTCTAAATCAATGTATACAAAATAAAGTCCACAATAGCAGATAAGATTCAAACAAAGAAATATAAATCTTTGCTTTGTAATTTCTTTATCATTGCAATATTTGAGAGCAAGAATTAACTAATTTTAGATTACATTGTTCTATTCTGTACATATACCCTGTTCTGTCTGTTAAGAATAACATGAATACAAAGTCTAGGAAGAATGGTTACCATGAACAGCACTGTACTGGTAACAGAGAGACAAGGTGGGTGAGGTAATATCTTTTATTGAACCAACTTCTCTTGGTGAAAGAGACACGCTTTCAAGCTCCACAGAGCTTTTCTTCAGGTCTGGGAAAGGTACTCAGAGCATCACAGCTAATTACGTAGCTTTAGAATACGTTTTTGACACATACTCTAAGGGATCATTCACACCCCTGCAGTCATAGGACAAAAAAGAAGAGTTGGTTGGTTACAGATTGCTATAATAAGCCATAAATCCAGTGTTTATGAAGACCATGATTTTTAATGTCTAGCAAAGTTGTGAATTTAAGCTACCAGGCTCATCTACTGAAGGTAGTGTGCAGATTTTCTTTGAGGATGACGATTGAGAGGTCACATACGGAGCGATTGTTTTGTGACAAGCATCTGCATGCAGACAACACAGTTTTCTTCTTCTATCACATTTCTGTGTGAACTCCTTCAAGAAACCAGACGATCACTATGTTCAGTCATGGTTTTTATTGGGGGCATTTAGAGTGCCCTAGATGAGGTACATCATATATTGTGATAGGCATGGCATGGATCTTGCAAGGTGTGTTGTGGGGGATATTGATCAGCATAGCAGGGGAGATACAAAATCTGTGATTCTGGCAGAGTCTGGTGCTGCTTTGAGTTGGTGGCTCCTGGTCTCTAGGGAGTGGGTTACTGCTGCTATGTTGGAAAGGTTGGCAGTGTTTTGAGGCCAGAAGAGGGGGTTTAGGAAAGATTTCTTTCAGGATGTGGTCCCTATCTAGTATGGGTTGTAATTGTTTAATGATACCTCGGATAGGTTCCAGTGTGGTGTGGAAGGTGACAACTTGGGGTGTTCAGTCAGAGGGTTTTCCCCTGTATTGATACAGGTGTGCTGGTGGTATTTAGGTGTCCTATTCCATGATGCAATCTACTTTTCTGGAGGGAATGTCCTTGTTTGGTGAAGGTGGTTTTAAGTGTTAAGAAATGGATCCCGGAGTTTCTCCTTGGAGCACATTGTGTGGTATCTAAGGGCCTGGCTATAGATAAGATTTCTTGGAGTTTTTGGGGAGGTTACTGGATCTGTGAAGGTAGGTGTGGTGATCCATGGGTGTCTCATATATAGTTGTCTGCAGGGTTCTATTATTGAAGCCCACAATGTTGTCCAGGAAGTTGATTCTGGTGTGGGCGTATACGAGAGAGAGTTAGATGGATGGATTCTGGTGGTTGAAGTTGTGGTGGAAATCTATGCGGGAGTTTAGGTGGTCCGTCTCAAGGATGAAAATATCAACTATATCATTGGTTTTGTGGTGCATTGGTCCAGAAATTCTTCCTCAAGATGGCCCTTGAAGAGGTTGGCATATTGGAGAGCCATCCAGTACCCATAGCTGTTCCCATGGTTGATATTGAAGTATTGGTAACTGGCATGAATAAACCCAATATATAAACATATGAAGTTTCTAAATCGGAAAGCAAGAATAAACAACCAATCTTCCAAATATTATTTTGTAGAGCCAAAATGTTTAGGTCATGGCTACTCACCTTAGGCTAATTCCTGAGGCCCTTTATCCTGCAAAGCATTGAAGCACATTCTTAACTTTAAGCCTATAAGTCGTCTTTTGAGCTCAGTGTGGCTGAACATGTGTTTAACTTTAAACATGTACTTAAGTGCTTCGTGGGGTCAAGGGCAGTGTGCTCAGCACCTTGCAGAATTAAGTCTTGTGTGTTAATTCATACAAAGTCTGATTCTACAGACCTTCCATTGAAGTTTATGGCAATTTTAAGTATCTAGGGACACTAGAGACCAAGCCTTTGTAGTATAAAAAGTTTTTCTATGGAAATTGCATCAACGAGTGAAAAATGATACATTCTAAGAGAAGCTGTTTAAAATACTAGAGGTGCTCTTAAAAAAAACTCTAAAATTTTAGAGCAAGAATTCCAGCCAGAAAATAGTTTTGACCAGTAGCTAAAGTTGTCTTTTTCACTTGAATTTCTACTGTATTTTTTGCTGATCTTTGGAGATCTAACATAACCAGATATCTTCCTGTATTGGACAGATTAGACAACTGATAGCAGCGTTTGGGAAGAGCACCTATCTGGAAGATTACAGTTGTGACAGACTTATAAAGGCACTCATCACTGTGATATCTGGGTGCAACTGACGTGGCTGAAATTGTGTCATTGTGAATCCAGAAAGAAATACACCATCCTTCCCAGCAGCTTTAAAAAACAAAGGCAATGAACCTAGTAGTCAGCTACTGTCCAACCTTCTTAGGGCTAGTTAAGATTATTGCTTTGATATTTAAGTGCCACTAAGACCCTAGGACTTCAGAGTTCGGTCAGTTGAAAAAGCCTGGGCCGCAAGATGAACCTTGACACTGTAGAGGTGGCCAAGCTTGTGCTTGTAACCAAACCTGAGGGAATATGTAGCGTAGCCAAAACACTAGGCCTGATCTTTCACTGGAACTAAAACAGGTTCTCTGCTTGCCAGCGAGGAATAAGAGCTTTTAATTTTTTGGCATGCTAGTCAGTTAGCCCAGATCCTCAACGGACCTAAACGGTGTTTAGGTGCTTAATTCCTATTTAAATCCACAGGAGTTAGGTGCCTGAATATCCTTAGTGACTCTAGCCTAGTGTTCAGTATGTTACGTTTTGGGTAGTGTCTAATTTGGCAGGGCCTTGTAATCTTGAGCCTGTTCATTATTTTTTATTTCCTTAGGCATCACCTGCTAATGATCCTGCTGTCACATTAGGGATGTCATTTGTGGTGGAAGTGGAGGAAATGTGCATTCCCCCAACTTCCCCCCCCCCCACACACACACTTGTGCCCAATCTGTCCAGTCTCCTACCCACTTCCCATGGAGAAGTCCCTGTGAGGTTTAGAGGAGCGGGGGGATTGTGCCAGGGGAGACATCCTCAGTCCCCCACTGTGAGGGAGACATAGACACCTGGAATTTGACAGGACAATCCAGGCCAAAGTAACATCTACCAAAGACTGTCCCTGGGCTAACTGGAAAATCACTGGGTTCAAGCTCCTGCTCAGCTAGTATCGCAATAATGGCCATTACTGCATCAGACTGCAGAGTTCTTCATTAGGCACTGCTTATTGTAGCACCCGCAATGTGCTATTTCCTGTCCAAACCTAAAAGGTACAGTCCCTGCCCCCAAAGAGTTTGCAATGGTCCTAATCCAGCACAGTTACACATTGTGATGATGATAAATGGTAGAGAGTTCGGAGAAGAGCCACAAGAATGATTAAAGGATTAGCTAGCAGCCCTTATAGTGATAGTCAAGGAGCTTCATCTATTTATCTTAACAAAAACCAAGGTTAAGTGGTAACTTGATTACAGTTTATAAATACCTACATGGAGAACAAATATTTACTAAATGGATTTTTTAGTCTAGCAGAGAAAGGTGTAACATGATCTGATGGCTGGAAGTTGAAGCCAGACAAATTCTGACTTGAAATAAGGTGTAAATGCTTAATGGTGAAAGTAATTAACCATTGGCACAATTTATCAAGGGTCATGGTGGATGCTCCATCACAGACAATTTTTAAGTCAAGTTTGGATTTCTTATATAAAATCTAAAAATTATTTTGGGGAAGTTCTCTAGCCCGTGTTGTCTGGAAGGTCAGACTAGATTATCCTAATGGTCCCTTCTGGCCTTGGAATCTCAGAATCATGTGAGGTGTAAGTGGCTGCTGGATAAGGCTGAGTGAACAAGGAATGTAAGAACCTCATGATTAGATGTACTGGGCCCAATTCAACTTCCAGTAACACTAGTGTAAATGGGGGTAACTCCAATGTAATAAATAGCGCTCTGCTAGAGTAAAATTCAGAGATCAGAACCAGATCCATTGTGGGGCTTCCCACTAACCTATGAATTATCCAACATTGTTATTGTTGGAGAGAAGCTACAGGACTAAGTCACAAAAGTAGCAGATATGGGAAAGACTTGTTGGATTAGTTTGTCCAATACCAGGATTTTTTCCCCTGCAGTGTAACAGATGAGCCATTGAGGTTGGGATGGAATCTGTTAATTATTTTTCTTTGCTCTTTACAGCACACATGTGAGGCAGGTAATTATGCTCTTGTGCATTTCTGAAAACTCAGGAGGGTCTTCAAGACAGTGTCTTCATCTCCTAGCACCCTAGACTGCAGCCCTGGAACTCACTGCTATAGATGGAGCTTCAGGGAACTCTTTGTAGTGGGGCTGTGTGCCTAGTGAAACTACTCTGAAGCACAAGCTTGGCCACCTCTACAGTGTCAAGGTTCATCTTGCAGCCCAGGCTTTTTCAACTGACCGAACTCTGAAGTCCTAGGGTCTTAGTGGCACTTAAATATCAAAGCAATAATCTTAACTAGCCCTGAGAAGGTTGGACAGTAGCTGACTACTAGGTTCATTGCCTTTGTTTTTACAACTGGAAATCACCCTAAAAATAGTGATTAAGAGATGACAGGAGTTTTCCATGGAAAGGGTTAATCTGTCCTGTTACCCACCATCCTTCGGATCCATGCCATTTTGCTCAACTGACAACAAATGGTTGTGTCCTCTAAGGAAGAGTTATGCCCTTAAAATACACAGGCCTGGCCTTGTTCACCAGCAGGCTCCATGCCAACTGGAGATACAGGCTAGGGTTTTCAGAAGTACCCAGCATTGGCTCAACTGCTTTTCCACTGAAATGAATGGGAGGGTTTAGGGGTTGAAGCATAGTACTTGACTCAGGAGTCCTTTCCCAGCTCTGCCATTGGCTTGGTGGACAGATTGGGCTCAAGAGGAGGGGTGGAGCTGGGGGAATGCACATCAGTTCTCTCACCACCCCTGCAGAGATAGCCCAGGTTATGTATTTTTCCCAGAGTACCTTTTCTGTGTACATTCTATCTCCCACCCCCACCCATCTGTGGCCAGCGTTAATCTCCCTGAACTGCACTGTTAGTGAGCCAGAGGGGCCCCATTGGGGAAGGGGGGGCTCAGTTGAGACAGAGGCACGGTCTCTCTGTGCTAATGGCCCTGGCCTTCCAAGGAACCCAGGGGATATATTGGATTTGGGGAAATTTTCTCTTCTCAACAAAACAATGTGGGCAGGACAATTTCTGCAAGGTGAAACTTCACCTGAGTGTCTTCTCCTTGAGCCTCTGCTTATTTGTTTTTCCACACAAGGAGCTGATCTGAGCTTATAGCAAGAATTTTCTGTGAGAACAAGGAACTCAAATACATAACGAACTTAACTTAACATGGGAACGATCACACCCCTCCTCTGATCATTTGCAATGGAGTTTCAACTAAACCCTTTTCTTGCTTTTACTATTCCAAAGGCTGTGTCAGTATTTCACACCAAACCTCACTAAGGTTGAGCTGCAGAGCTGGCCTGCATACATCTGGTGAATTCCCCAACCCCATGAGTGCAACAACATGCTCAGACTGATACTTCTTTAAGTATGGTTGGCCTCTCACTTTAGCTTAAGTTTGTTATTAATGTTTCCAGAGATTGAAAAGGTGAGAATTTAAAAAAACCACATGGTGAACAAGCTGAAGACCTTTGGGGGTGGGGTGAGGTGGGAAGAGGAGAAAAACCACCAATGGTTCAGATGAGATCAGTATGCCACAACAGGATGTGCATAACCTGGTTCTAAGTGGTTATTTCATCCACCTCAAAAATACCCTGAAAACTAAGTAATGCAGACACGAGTCTTCTGTTTTTGGAACGTGTTTTAAAAAAGGTGACAGTTTGGAGCATCCATTATAATTAGTTATGACAACTAGAGCAGTTTTGTGGTCTAAACACAGTTTGAGATTTAACAGTTCATCTGTTAATTTCCAATTTGTAAGGTGCGAGACAACCCTCAACACACTCACCTGACATACCGTGTTCTGTTCTGGTCACTCAATTTGAAGATTTTACAGAAGCAAAACGGAGTCCATATAGACAGACAAGCTAGAGGTGCTGAAAGACTTCTAGGAGAAGAAAGGAATAAAATTAAATAATCACAATCTTAGAGAGGAGATTAATATTAAGCAATGTTATTGAAAGAGAATGAGTTTAAAATGGATAGAAATAAACTGTACACAATGCCTAATTTAACTGTACAAGTCACTAACTAAGGCACTTGCCAAAGCAATCCAAGTAACCATGCAGATTTTAGAGTACTTAGAATAACAGAGATTTGAACAGACAGCTAGACTAAACCTTAACTATAGTAGACCTGGCAATTCATTGTAATAGGATCCCCATCACCATAGTATCTATGCACCTCACTATCTTTAATGTACTTAGGCCATGTCTACGCTAGTGAGTTTACAGCAGCACAGCTGTACTGATACAGCTGCACTGCTGTAAAATCTCTTGTGTAGCTGCTCTATGCTGGCAGGAGAGAGTTCTCCCATCGACATAATAAAACCATCTCAACAAGCGGCAGCAGCTAGGTCAGAGGGAGAAATGATCCCACCGGCATAGTGCTGTGCACACTACCACTTATGCCAGCAAAACTTATGTCCCTTAGGGGTTTGTTTTTTTTCACATCCCTGAGCGACATAAAGTTTGCTGGCATAAGTGAGAGTGTAGACATGGCCTTACTCTCATAACAACTGAGAGGTAGGGAAGTGCTATTATTCCCTTTTTACAGAGGGAGAAGCTGAGGCACAGATAGGCTAAGGGACTTACCCACAGTCATATAGGAAATTTGGTGTAGAGCAGGGATTTGAACTCTCATCTTTCAAGGCCTAGGATAGTACCCTAACCCCTGGCCCATCCTCTTCCATTGCACCACCCAGCATGGTTATAGAGGCCAAACATTACCAAGTATGAAGAATATAAACCCTCATACCATAAGGCAACCCCTAATTGCCGGAGTTAGGAAGAAACGTACCCAGTGGTAGTCAGCAATGTAGTGTCCTTACCAAGGTTTCTTAAACCTTTATCTGAAGCATATGGTACTGGCCACTGTTAGAGACAGGATATTGGCCTAGATAAATCGCTGGCATATTAGGAGATCTTGCAGATTTTGTTCCTTGCCTGAGTTTATATGACAAATTATTCACAATAAATTATGACCACGTACTGAAAATAGATCCCTCTTCCTCAAGAAAACATTGCCTAAGTGGATATACTTCATCACCAGGACGAATGAGCAAGCCTTAATAGTGATGGCTGGACATTTACAAAAAATGTCTTGCTAGTGAAAATTAAAGCCTCATAATAATTAAGCATGAACACCTGAGCTAAAAAAATAGGTGGTACTGTGAAGTTAAGTGAGTGACTTTGACCTATAATGAAATAGGAGTTCGCTGAGTAGGTGTTTTTAGACAAGTATTTTTAATCTGAATGGGCTTTAGTTTTCCTGGAGTAGGCATAGCAAAGAACAGATGGACACTAAGACCAGGTCTACAGTCAAAAGTGACGTCAATCCACCTACCTCGCTCAGTGGTGTGAGCAATCTACACACCTAAGTGACATATTAAAGCTGACCTAACCCCCAGAGTAGACAGCATTAGGTTGCTGGAAGAATTCTTTCATCAATCTAAACTAACTACGCCAACAGGAGACCCCCTTCCATCACTGCAGTGAGTGGCTACACCTGAGACAGCTGCGCCACGCCACTGTAGTTTCAAACGTAGACTAGCCCTTAGTGTTTCTCTATTGTTACTCTAAAACCACAACATCAGTTTGACACATTACTTGTTCTTGGTGTCTGTTGCTCTTAAACATAGAAGCTTAAAAGCTCAGATGCAGGCTTGAACATATTCAGCAATCTGTTATACAACATAATCCTCGATAAACTATGCATTATGCAGCTTCCACTATTGACCCAATGTCTTGGTGTTATGTTGGGCTGGAGGTCTGTATTATGCCCTCAGCAGGCTTTAGACACCAGGGTCAACATTTTCCAGCTCTGCTGCCAATAGGAAACTAAGATGGTTGGGAGACCTCGCTAGAAAATTATGGTAATCTAAAACAGAGAATGATGGTAACCAATAGAAACATCAGTGTTTCATTTAAGATTGCAGGGGTGAGATCTTCATACCTGCTCTGGCCCCTTTACACTGGGTGAAAGGGTCAAAGCAGCATAATGAAGCCCCGAGCAGAATAGGATTCCCCTGGTATAGGCACTGTGGCAAACCGCAGTAAATCTGCCTCTCAAAAACAATTCCTCCCATTGCAAGCCCTGGTGTAGAGGCCATGCTGGGAGTAGGGCCACAAAATACAGTGTGGAGGCCCAAAGGGCAGCCCCAGGAGGCTTTTCCAACTTGGAGAGCCTCCACACCCCTCAAGGACTGTCACATTATGCCTCAGGCCTCTCCAGTCCCCAGCAGTCCAGAATCATGAGGGCACAAAGATAGCTTCAAGGTACCTTGGCCCCCTCCCCCTGAGCTGCAAGTTCTGTGCTGTGACTTTTAGAACCACAGCAAGTAATCTGTGTGCAAACTTGTGAAGCAAAACCGTCCACAGATTTAGATTCTGTTCCTATCTGCAGGCTGACTGGCTGGCAAAATCTGACCTCTCTTTCCTATTCATATATACGTACATCTATGTCTAGCACTACCGAGATTATTTGTCAACATGTACAAATTTAATGACTGTTAATTTGTGCTTTATTCTAAGGTCAAGCAGACAATTTATCTCAGGCTCTGTCAATTTAATTGATCATGGCTTGATCTTACACCACCACAGGAAACAAATAGCAAAAACTCCCCAGCACATACCTCTTGCCCTCCCACCCAATCACTTCAAAGCACCTTGTTCAAGGGTCCCATCCTACCAGATTAAGACCTGCACCAGCCAGTTCCCACTGCATTTTATATATGGTGGCTTTTAATGGAACAATTCTATAATATCAGGTGGAATAGGAACCAGAGAAGGTAGCCAAGTCCTGCTCTGACCACCAGCTACCAAATTCCTATAGTACTGCACAGCTATATCTGGAATGCAAGCTCAACCTTAAAGCAGGAGTGGAGCTACCTAGCCAGACCTAATGGTTTTGGAGTTTTGTAGTAGCTGATACTACAGTCAACAACTCTGTATTGTAGACCATGGACACGTGTGTCTTGTTCCAAGAAGCTCTCCGTCATGCTGCAGGCATCAGCCAGAAGGGGATGCTCCAAGTTCAGAGCAGCCTGCATCCTTTGGCTGGGAAGAGGAATGATGTGGAATGTTTTAGTCTGGAATCAAACATGTTTAATTTGCTCCCACCCTTTGTTGCTCTCTTTCTAGCTAATGGACTAAAAATATGGCAAGGAACTCTTATTTGGTTTATGCAATGTATTTCTGCTTTATCTGCACTTCTTCATAACCAACAACATTACAGGACAGCCCTAAGCACTATAACAGCCTTGATATGCAGTATAAAACTTGGCAGCTTTTGTTCTCAAGGGGTTTGTGCAAAGCTTCTCTTGCTTTTTTGCTCAGAGTTTGTACTTTCTTGAGTTTCAGTTTTGAATTTACTCAAAACTCAAAGAATTTCACATTGGTACCAAGCCACGTAGCCCTGTCTGGCACCTAAAATGTGACCCTGTTTTACTTAAAATGCTTGTGAACGTTACCAAAGGTTCAAGTTTGCAATAAAATCTGAGATCAGGTAACTCTTGTCATAAGCTAGGCAAGAGATTTGCACAGCTTTACTGTCACCAAACTATTGCCTAGGGTCAAGATGAACTGACTGTCACGAAAAGAACAGGAGTACATGTGTCACCTTAGAGACTAACAAATTTATTTGAGCATAAGCTTTCCTGGGCTACAGCCCACTTCATCTGATGCATAGAATGGAATATATAGTAAGGAGATATATATACACACACATACAGAGAACTTGAAAAGGTGGAAGTAGCCCTACCAACTCTAAGAGGCTAATTAATTAAGATGAGCTATTATCAGCAGGAGAAAAAAATCTTTTGTAGTGATAATCCAGATGACCCATTTCAGACAGTTTGACCATTGTCACAGTTTCAGGGTCACTGCACCTTTATCTCCACTTCATGATCCGCTCCAGGAGTGCCCAGTCAGGTCTCAGGCTCCAGCTATAACCTGTCTCTGGGCAGGGATCAATGTCCCGCTCCCTTCTGAGTGGGGATGTCAAGGCTACATGCCTTCCTCACTGTGATATCCTCAGCATGCTGTCTGCCTAGCAGCCAGTGCCTGTGCATTGCTTTCTCTCTCAGAGCTATGAACAGTCACAAGTTACCACACAGCTTTCTCGGCAGAGTATGTTTATCCTTAGGGTAAAAGCCTCACAGGGGTGGGGTGGGGGAAATACAAAAAACAATAAGTTCTTCCTACACGCTTACTAAACATACCAGAAATCACCCATCTTCCACTTGGGAAGGCTGGGAGGCCAACACCTGCTCCAGTCCTTCAGCAAGGGTAGCATTCTCCTTAGAACCAAAGGTCCTGCTTGTTTTCCAAATCAAAAGGAAAACCCTGATGTTAGGGGTTTTCCCTGCCATCCTCCCCTGGTTCTTGTCAGACAGAAAGCAGAAAACCAGCAGTCCGCAGTGCAAGCAATGCGATGTTTATTGGGGTTAGTTCCAAGCAAACATGTCCATAGCTCTACACGCTGCCAGAGTCTGTTTCCCGGTGTCCCCATTGCCAGCTCTGATGCTGCAGAGCCTTGCCTGTGGCCTCATTCCCCATTCCCACCTCCTCCTTCTTAGCAGGCCCAAATATACCTGCAGTGCACATAGGGTGACCAGACGTCCCGATTTTATCGGGACCGTCCCGATATTTCCTTGTTTGTCCCGCGTCCCGACCGACATGCGGTCGGGACAACCGGACAAACAAGGAAATGCCCCGGAGCCTAGAGCCCGGAAGTACTCGCACCACCCCCCCCCGACTCCGCCCCCTCCTCCCCCGATTGGCTCCCTCCCCGAATCCCCGCCTCTTCCCCGGGCTCACCATTCCCCCTCCCTCCGCAAGCGCTGGAGGGAGGCCCGGGAGACTCAGGGGAAGTGCGGGGCCGGGGTGAGTAACAGTCCGGCCTGGCCCCGAGCAGGCAGGACTCAGTCGGGTGGTAGGGAGAGGAGGGGGGCGGCCCGCGGGGCCAGGCGGCGGCTGTTGTTGTCCCCCCGGTCAGCGGGACTCGGGAGCAGCCGCTGCTGCAGCTCCCACTGCCGCGGGGGAGGAAGCGGCCATGGCGCTCCGCAGCTGCGGCTCCTCCGAACCCCCCGAGCCGGGGCCTGCTGCGGGGACCCAGCAGCGCGCACGCTGGGCCCAGCCCCTGGCCAGTCGCGTCTGGGCTGCCCAGCTGGTGCTATCCCGCGGCGGCCCCGGGGCGGAGGCATCGGCAGCCCAGCCCCGTTCGTTCCCCTGCGGGACGGGGGGGCTGGGGCCCGCTGCCCCCACTCCGGGGCCGCCGCGGGATAGCACCAGCTGGGCAGCAGCCCAGATGCGACCGGCCAGGGGCTGGGCCCAGCGTGCGCGCTGCTGGGTCCCCGCAGCAGGCCCCGGCTCGGGAGGTTCGGGGGCGCCAGAGCCGCAGCCGCGGAGCGCCATGGCCGCTTCCTCCCCCGCGGCAGTGGGAGCTGCAGCAGCGGCTGCTCCCGAGTCCCGCTGCCCGGGGGGACAACAACAGCCGCCGCCTGGCCCCGCGGGCCGCCCCGCTCCTCGCCCTACCACCCGACTGAGTCCTGCCTGCTCGGGACCAGGCCGGACTCTTACTCACCCCGGCCCCGCGCTTCCCCTGAGTCTCCCGGGCCTCCCTCTAGCGCTTGCGGAGGAAGGGTTTTTTTTTTTTTTTTGGCCCCGCCCCCCGCCACGCCCCCCCGCCACGTCACCCCCCCCCCCGCGTCCCGATATTTGTATTTGGTGATCTGGTCACCCTAAGTGCACATGCCTAGTCACACCCCTTACATGTTCCATTTTGGAGGGTCGGGAGTCTGGGGTCCTTGTCCCACCTCTTTTGTATCCCATGGGAGGGGTAAGGAGTAAGGTTGTGCTCTGGCCAAGGCCAGGACTTTCTTTGGGTTTTAGGGTCTTATGCCTCCCACCCCAAACCCCCTTGCCCTTCCTAACTGGTTGCTTGACCTTGGCTTGAGAGAGGAGCCAGGCAGCCTACAAGTGTATGCTCATATATTACACTCCCACCATACCCTGTAACACTTAACTGTTCTTATCTGTTCTCATATTACTAACAAACATCTGGCCAGGCAGAAGCAACACACACACACACACACTTTGTTCATACATATTAGCATAAAAGTATCAAAAAGTCAAACCCAAAGTTCTATCCCAGCCTAACAAACAGGTCTAAATACTAACACCTGAGTCTGTGTAAACTCAGCCTCTTATATCAAAAGCCTTTCTTTATCTCCTGATTTCTGAAAAAACTCAGTTTGACTAACATATACAAGCCACCACAGGAGGTGGTACCTCTCTGGAGTTGTTTATAATCTGAGCAACTCACCTTAATCACCCCCCACCCACCCACTGTTTTGAGCTCCTGTAGGAGTTGTGGTTACCCGCCCCCATGGAGTAGAACACAATCATACCAAAACCATTAACAAATTTAATACAGTGATGCCGTAAGATACTGCATGGGGTCGCAATTATCGGTCACACCAAAACAACCACAGAAAGGGGGTGGTGGACAGGAAGCCAGGGAGAATGTAGTAGTATTTATAAAGGGGAGCATCATCAGTATATGGTTTGTCATTATCTACACATAAAAAGTCTTTAGTCCCATTTCCCCATAAGCTCTCCTACCTCTCAGGCAAGTCCAGAGCTTCCTAAAGAGTCAGTCAGAGCTCTGTTGGTGCCCAACTCTCTCCACACCAAGTACCCTTCTCCCCAAGATGATTGGCTCTCCTGCTGCTCCTTTCTAGAGCAGTTTTCCCCCCTCAGCATTCCTTCCACCCCCCAAGACTTTTTGAGTAGTGTCTTTTCCCTCTAGAAAGAGCTGGGTCTGGATTACATAGGCTGCAGGCCCCTCTCACCAGCCTTTGGGAGGATTGGATAATTGAAGCCAGTTGCATGGGGATTTTTAATCCTCCCGCATATGACAGTTTGCTTTGGAAATTGTACCTCTTGCGTGTCCGTTGTGAATTAACCCAAAAATTGCAAATAAATTCAGCTAATACAGCTAGATTTTACCCAATATTGGGTCACAACAATGCAAAACCCATAGAATTTCATACTGGTACACCAGAAGCAACATAGCCCTCTCTGGCATGACAGTAGCCAAACCATTGATAGCCTTAATTTATTCTCCTTATCATATCTATCTGGCACCACAGGCAAAGTCCACATGGGTCCCCCATGTCTTGACCCCCCACACCATGTCTCTGTTTCAACTCTATGGCCCCATCCTTCCATAGGGTGGCAGCTATTTCAGTTGAGGCCTTTCTGAGTTATTGTTTCAGGCCACATGCAGACTCAGACAACCATTAGTTCACTCCATTCACATTTTCAGGCTTCTCTTTGCATCCATGTGGGCCAGAAACTTCTTAAAATGAAAGCCAATATCCTGATCTCATTATGCAACTCCAAGAGATGGGGTCCTAGGCACTGGCCTTTGGTGCCTATGCCTTACATACAGCTGTGGCAGACAGGCAATTTCTATTTACCACAAACATCCCAAATAAAATCTTCATTTCTGAGCCACGAATTCAGTTCCATTAGTGCAGCTAGGCAAGAGTCACAGACTGTAATCCAGATTTCACGCAGTCCTGGAGCTTTTAATTCACGCCTGAAGGTTGATTCTGAAAAACAAGCGAATGAAATGTAAAGGAAATAGGAATTAGAACCTTCTGCAGCACTTTGCTCTAGTCATCCATTATGAAGTAATTAACAGACATTCTACAATAAGGAGAGTACCAACCAGCAACAATTGACAGATAAATCCTAGGCCATTAAGGAGCTCTTCAGAACTTCATAAATAAGCGAGAGGAAGTAAGAAGTGAATTACGAGATTTGTAATTAAATATTGTAAAATAAGCTCATATTTATAACTCACTAAAGCTTCCATCTTCAACATCAATGGTTATAGAATCATAGAAATATAGGGCTGGAAGGTCATCAAGGCCAACCTCCTGCATGGAGGCAGGACCAAGTAAACCTAGACGATCCCGGACAGGTGTTTGTCTAACCCATTGCTAAAAACCCAATGATGGGGATTCCATAACCTTCTTTGGAAGCCTATTCCAGTGCCTAACTATCCTTGTAATTAGAAAGTTTTTCCTAATATCTAACCTAATAAACCTCTGATGAAGATTAATCCAGTTACTTCTCATCCTACCATCAGTGGACATGGAAAAAATTGATCACTGTCCTCTTTGTAACAACCCTTAACATATCAAGTCCCCCCTTCAGTCTTCCTTTCTCAAGCCTAAACATGCCCAGCTTGTTTAACCTTTCTTCATAGGTCGGCATGACAGAGTGCACCTATTGAATTCTGGGAGGTGAGTCTGCACTCTGATCACTCAGATGTTAATTAGTTCCCCTTGAGAAAGCTGATGGGGGTAATTAGACAATCAGGCTGGCCAGCTGGATGGAATAAGGAGCTGTTCCTGGGGGAAGAAGGCGGGAGTGGAGCTATGTCGCATGCCAGTCAGGGTTTCTAAACCATTTATCATATCTGTTGCTCTCCTCTGGACTTTCTCCAGTTTGCCCACATATATGATCCCAGTGTATATACAGAATCCTGGGGTAAATTAACTAGCCCAAAGTATTGGCAACATCAAGAAAGGAGTGAGAAAGAGACCTTACTTTCCCTTTAGAAGATATATCCCCCGGTCTTGATTTGAGAGTTTTCTTTTAAACCTTAAGGTACATCTGCACAGCAGCTGGGAGGTGTCATTCCCAGCTCAGGTAGACATACAGGCACTAGCTCTGCTTGAGCTAGCACCTAAAAATAGCAGTGTGGCCAGAGCGGCACGAGCAGTGGCTTGGGCTAGCTGAGTATGTACTCAGGGACCGGGTGGGACTGTACTCGGCCAGGTAACCTGAGCCACTGCCCATGCTGCCATGGCTCAAGCAAAGCTAGCATGCGTACCTCTACCCAAGCTGGGAACGGCCCCTCCCGGCTGCTATGTTGCTGCTCCCTTAGTCAACATGCTTGGATGCTACATTTCATAAATCAGCTGAAATGTGCCTCCTACTCTATCTTCTTCCCCTCTAACATTATTGGGATCTGAGTCTTTTCCAGCATGAAAGGAATAACTCATATTGTAGGCTATTTTACACTTGTAAGCAAAGGGAGTTACACCTATTTTGGAGGAGGACAATCAAACCATGGGTTTCACATTCTCCTAGCTGCTTTTTGTAAGTACACCTCTACCCCGATATAACATGACCCGATATAACACGAATTCGGATATAACGCGGTAAAGCAGTGCTCTGGGAGGGCGGGGCTGTGCATTCTGGTGGATCAAAGCAAGTTCGATAGAACGTGGTTTCACCTATAATGCGGTAAGATTTTTTGGCTCCCAAGGACAGCATTATATCGAGGTAGAGGTATACAGGAAATGGATGTTATGATACCTGCTCCTTGTTAATGAGGGCCACAATTAAATCCAGCTTTTATTCATAGTAGTGGATACTTTGCTAAGGTTGCAAACAGTTTCTATTCCAAATCCAGTCCCCACTCCATTTGCATGTACACCTAAGTCTTCAGCAACACTCACGTTTTGGGGGCTGCATGCTTGGTCTCTGCCTTACGGTTTGTTCACTTTTTTCCAAACACCTCCAGAATCCTTTCAGCTGTTTTTCACTAAAAGTGGGCAAGGGGAAATTTTCCCTATTATACACGTAAATAAATGCATGGATGCACCAGAGACCAACATCGCTGCCTGAAGCCTGAGCTCTGAGAGGATAGCAAAGCAATCTGCTTCCATTGACTCCCCAAGCCTACTAATCCCCCTGCCACCCCCCCAAAAAAAACAAAATCAGAACAGAGTTGCAGAGAATGGATTCTCCAAGAAAATCTGAAAATTTCAAGCTACCTCACTAAGAAGAATGCTTCTGGCTCACAGCATGAAGAAACCGCCCAGACTCCAAGTGAACACATAGCAGCCAAACTAGGCAAAAATTCCAGAGTTGAAGAAAATCAGGTGGTCTGCTTTGCTAGCCATTTGGGGAGGATCTCTGAATATAAGGCCATGAGAGATGATCTGATGACCAAGCTTTTCACAGTAAAGGAAGTAGCTGATTTGAGAGAGTCACATGCTAGAGGCTGGTCCAAGAGAAGGAAGTGAGGGAACCAGAGCTGCATGACACTAATTGCATCTCTCTCTCTCTCTCTCTGCTCAATTTAAATGGGATGATATAGAAAACAGATCAAGATGGAACAACATCAGAATTAAGGGACTGCCTCAACACGCTGAGAGAGGAAACCCAATCTGGCATGTGTAAAAAAAAAAACAGCACCACCCAAAAATTTAATTGTGGAGTTGTTACATCTGAGCTCTCTGGAAGAGGTAAAAGTGGAGAGAGCAAACGGAGTGCTGCTCCCACGACCTGGCCTCATACTAATCATAAAAAACCCAGAGACCCAACTGAAATTTCATGATTATCAGCAGAAAAAAAAAATTGTGAAAAAAAGCCAGAGTGCATTCAGAACTCATACTCAAAAGACCACTAGCTGCAAATTTTCCATGACCTCTTCTGCCCTAACTTTTAAAAAGAGGAGAAGAGTTGGGCGGGGGGGGAATTATAACTGCACTCAGGAGGGCAGATATCCACTGCAGATGGAGATTCCCATTTGAACCCTCATTCAGCTTCCAAAATCAGTACTAGAGACTAAACGCAGGGCGGGGGGGGGGGGTTGGAAACACACTTCAGTCACTTGGGATAGAAATCCAAATCTCAGAAATACAAGACAGCTCTCCAGAGGTAGTAACTACACATAAACTGCTGAAAAACTCTTGGCAAATGGTTAAAAACCAGGAAAAAGACGACAGAAGAGACTCTATAGACCATACTGTCATTGGCAGAAGTTCAGACACCTGAATAGTAATCCAAAAAACTAATCAGAAGGGACTTCTTAGGAGTCACCAGGAATGAACAGCTGAACAGGAACTATGTTAATGTTATAAAAATAATAGTATGATGTTCACTTTAATGGGGGGGGGGGGAAAAGAGTAATAGGTGTGTTCTATATTTTAAAATATAGAGTAAATGAAGGACAATAATAGCGAAGTGGGGGTGGGATTTCAAAGTTGGAGGAGATTGGAGAAAATAGAGAGGGGGAGGGAAGGAACCTTTAGAGGGTCTGTGGGAACCCATCGCATAACTCAAATGACCAGATGGTAATCTATCCCTCAGGTTGAGGAACAAGGTCCTATAGGTGGACCAGGTACCTTCTTTTGGATTGCAATAGAAGCAGTCCAAGTGCTTTTGTGGAGATTACATGGGCTCAGGGGTCAGCAAATCAGTCATTTGGGTACTGTTTTACATGTTATGTTGGTATTTCATTTGTGGATTTAGAGTAAAGGGAACGGAGAAGAGGGGAGGTAACTGGGGAGGTAGGGAGGAACTAATACAAGAAATAGACATGGAAGTTCACAAACATAAATCATGCCGTATTCCGGCACACTGAAGTAAATGCAGCATAATTAGAAACAAGAAAAATTGGCAACACAAGTGCTCATGTCATCAAACAGCTAAAGAATCATAATTTCAGGTTTAAGCTAAACTAGTTACTGTCAATGTCTCTTCCTTTTAAAATATCATTGAAAGTCAAAGAGCTAAATAATGTCATTAAAAGGAACAAAAAGCCCTGGTGGAACTTAAAAACCCACTCTCAGATTATTCTACTTCAAGAAATCCATCTTCAGGAGGTGAAAATTATAGGCATGAAAGGCAACTGGTTTCAACAGACATATCTTACTTCAGCTAAAGAAAAGAGGAGTGGGCATAATATTTGCTAAACATGTACCTTTTCAGATTAAACATCAATTTAAGGATAAGAAGGGACGATTTATATTGCTGGGTTATTAATAACAGTGGGATCAGTTTAAAACCCGACAAAACTTTGGGGAAGGGGAAATTATATTTGGAGGAGACTTCAATCGTACTGGGACACATCTGGGGGGAGGAAAAAAAACACCCCATGTTGGATAGGGAAGCAGGTACAGCACCGAATTCCTGGTGCCAACTATTCACTCTTTCAGATTGCTGGCGAGAATTATGCCAAGGGGAAAGAGATTAATCATGTTATTTACACCTTACAATCTCTAAATCCTTAATGAAGCAGACAAGATTTGCAGAAACTGGCAACATTACAAGATCATGCATCAGTGGAAGTAATATTTGATAGCTGGGTTGGGTCCCAAAGATCACTATACTGGAAAATGAACTGCTTGCTTCTCCAAGGAAAGATCGGGTTACAGCAATAAAAGAGGACATTGTTCAATACTTCGAATTAAATGATATGGACAATATAAAAAGGTGCCTTCTCTGGGAGTCAGGTAAAGCCATAGTTATGGGTTAGCTGATAAGCAGAGCCTCTCAATTGAAAAAAGAAAGGTCTAGAAAAAAAATAGAAGTAGAACAGAAGATTAAAAGGTTACAAGACATTCATAAAAACACAAGTGCAGAAAAAACAAGCAATTAACTAATTTTAGAGGGAAGTTGAGTATGTTGATGCCAGTGAAAAAGCCCTTGGAGATACAAAGCAGATGTTTTATGTAAAAGGAAATGAAAGTGATAGGCTATTAGCTTCAAAGCTTAAAGGGATTCAAGAGCAACATTATTCCCCCCAATTAAGAGCAATCAGCAAAAGATTGGGTCTGAATTACTTGCCTCAAAGCTGCAGGTTTACCTGAAAGCAGCTAGCAGAAGTGTGCTTGTCTTTAGCACTCAGATGCCCAACTCCAAATGGGGTCTAAACCCAAATAAACCCGTTTTACCCTGTATAAAGCTTATGCAGGGTAAACTCACAAATTGTTCGCTCTCTATAACACTGATAGAGAGATATACACAGTTGTTTGCTCCCCCAGGTATTAATACAGACTCTGAGTTAATTAATAAGTAAAAAGTGATTTTATTAAATACAGAAAGTAGGATTTAAGCGGTTCCAAGTAGTAACAGATAGAACATAGTAAGTCACCAAGCAAAATAAAATAAAATAAAATACGCAAATCTATGTCTAATCAAACTAAATACAGATAAGATCCCACCAGTTCCAGAATGCTCCCTTTTACAGACTAATCTCCTTTTAGCCTGGGTCCAGCAATCACTCCCCCCCCTTTTTTTCAGTTTCCCCCAAGTTTCCGGGGGGGGGGGGTGGAGAGGCTCCCTTTTTAGCCAGCTGAAGACAAAATTTAAACTCTTGGGTTTAAATAGATTCTCTCTCCTGGGTGGAGACCCCCCTCCTCACTTCTATGCAAATCCAGCTCCGAGACGGAGTTCTGGGGTCACCTGGGCAAGTCACATGTCCATGCATGACTCAAATTTGTCAGTCTTTACAGGTAGAAGCCATTGTCCACATGGTATCTTGTATGTCCCCAGGAAGACTTCTTATGTGGATTGGAGCATTCCAAGATGCATTGTTCCCCAAGTGCTTTCTGATCAGGTACTTAACCTTGCAAATTCCTTCCTAAAGAAGCTGACCAAATGCCTCACAAAGCTTACTTAGAAACCAAGCCAGTATACAGACAATATTCTTAACCTCAAGTACAAAATGATATGTGTGTACAAATAGGATGAATAGATATAGTAGATCATAACCTTTACAGAGATACGTTACATGGCACAGGCAGCACAAAACATATTCCAGTTATTTCATTTAGGCTGTGTAACAATTGTGACGGTACCTCCCATAAGGCTTTATGGGAATATGACATATGTGCTACTTTTGCTGTTTAATAATAAACTCTATACCTCAGATACTCCAAGCTGTGAAGTTATTAAAAAAAGATCTGGAAGTTGCAGGCTCTCCAAAGAGAAGCCAAATGGATAAAGAAACTTGATCTAAAGAAATAACAGAAGAAATCCTAGAAGTAGTAGCAAGTATGAAAAGTGGTAAAACTCCAGGACCTGATGGCTTTCCTGCTGAACTTTATAAGCTATGTAAGGAGGTATTAGTGGGTGCTTTGAGAGGTAGCTTCAATGCAATTCTGTTAGGGGAGGAACTTCTACAACTTGTGAAAGAAAGAGTTATCGCGTTTGTTCTCTCTAAAGAGGAAAGAGATCTTACCTTATGCAGTTCCTATAAGCCCATATCTCTGTTGAATTGTGACAAAGATTTTAGCAAAAATATTCGCTAGCCAATTGCAGTGTATGCTCTCAGTTTATATAAATCCAGATCTAACTGGATTCATTAAGGATAGACAAACATCAGACAGTATCTGGGGAGTGCTTGGAATCATCCATAATGCCAGAGAAAGCCTTTGATAGAGTAGAGTGGAACTTTCTGTTTCAAGTCCTGTCCCACATGGACTTCGGCCCCAATTTCCTTAAATGGATAGCTGCTCTTTACACCAGCCCAAAAACAGCGGTGCAAGTTAATGAGATTAAATCTCCTCTGTTTGAATTACACAGTGGGACTAGGCAGGGGTGTCCACTGTCTCCTTTACTTTTTGCACTGGCTATGGAGTCTTTTGCACAGAGGACAAGGAACAATGGATCCATCACAGGAATAAAAATTGCAGGAACACATCAGAAAATAGCATTATATGCAGATGTAATTTTTACCTAAACCAAATATTTCCCTAAAATTAGGGTCTAAAGAAATCTAAGATTTTGGTAAAGCATCTGGATTTAAAGTAAATTATGCCAAATCTGAAATGCTAGATATAAATTTGTCAGAAGCTTAAAAGTCACTCTTCCAGAAAATAAATAGGCAACCAATTCTATAAGAGATGTGAGCATTTAAATCTAAAACAACTTGGAAGAGCTTTATGATTTAAATGTCAAACCACTCCGTGGAATACTCACAGTTAGGCACTTTTGCTGAATGGCTGGGCAAGTTATTTAGCAATCAAAATTAATTTTAACTGAACCACTCTCCCCTGGTACCAGTACTTTCAAGTCAGGCACTGTGTTCCTCAACTTTCTAGAAAATCTGTTTTATGCAGAAAGCTAACTTTAATAGAAGTGATGGTGTCTGGTCAATTAGGAAACAAAACCAGACAAACCACTAGTTTATATCAATCTTTGCAGACAGATTTTTTTTTAAAAAGGAAAAATATCCCTATATAACACTTTGTGAAAAGTATGTGTCTAGAAAAATTACCCCAGAGAAATAGGATTTGATCTGGAAAAGAGGACCAGCAACTTCAGTCTGAAGCACAATACAATAAAATTCCTTTAAGATACTATTTCAGTGGTACCTCACACCAGCCAGGTTAAAAAAAAAAAAAAAAAAGAGAGACTGAATGGGGATAAATGTTGGCAAAATTATGGTGGAAGAAGAGATTCTATGCATAGGAGGTGGATATGTTCAGTCAGAGTGTATTGGGATGCAATCTGTAACCAACTTGTTGGATATTTATCACCAAATGATCCTTTGGTAAACCTCCTGGGGCTTCCTAGTGGAAATGGTCACACAAAAGGAAATGAGGAATTATTCTCTTATCTGTTAGAGGCTGCTTGGTAACTGGTCATGTCTCAATGGAAAAATAAAAACAACCACCATTGAGCAATGGTTCAAAAAATGTAAGTTGTGGTTATGAAAAAAATTAACACACCAATGATCTATGCAGCAAAATAAGAGAAAGACAGATAGATATTTGATTACCTTTTACTCAAATAGGGTGACCAGATGTCCCGATTTTATAGGGACAGTCATGATTTTGGGGTCTTTTTCTTATATAGGCTCCTATTACCCCCCACCCCGTGCCGATTTTTCACACTTGCTGTCTGGTCACCCTAGTACTCAAAGTACATTCACCTAACCTCCACCCCAGCCCTTTTTTATTTTTATTTTTTTTTAATATTAACATTTGATAGAGACACCTGGTCTGTTAAATATAGAGATTAGCATATATAGAGAGATTTCACTAAGTTTAATGAAATCACTAGAAACAACATAGGTCTTGTCATGATGTTCATTCTGTAATATGGCAACACCCTGTTAAATAGAAAGATCCGATGACTAGATTCCTGTATAATGTCTCTTTAAACAGAAGATAACAGTTCTAATGATTGTTTTGTTTCTCATATGTACATGGCAAGGATTTGTAAACTTGTTAAAACTTCCTCAATAAATAAGAAAAAAAAAATGGATGCACTTTAGGTAGTTTTGGCAATAGCATGTGAAAAAAGCTGAATCTGAACTGAACCTTTGAAAAAGCATTTGAGTAATTTAGCAGCACAAGTCCCATTGACTTTCAGTGGAACATGCTACTAAATCACTTGCCCCTTTTTGAAAAGCCAACCTTGTTAAGCTTTGGAAACTCAAGTTATGGACATTTGAATATCTATGTAAGGACATGCACATTACATTAGGCATGAAGCTAACAACTTTTTGAGGAAACAACTAGGCCCCTGAATTGTTTTGAATCACAACAGCTTCCCCAGTATTTTAGGAACTCTATGGTCTGAAAGAAGCATCAATCCTCTTCTCTCCACAAAAGTGCTCCCTTGGCTCACGGTTGTCCAAACTGATCCAATATTTAAACTGTCTAACCAGAAAATATCCAGCATTTAACAATCCCCTTGTTACATCAGTGGTAGCTGCACATGTAAAGTGCGCCTCCATAGTATTAGTGCCAAGCTCTGCAGGATTGCTCACAATGAACAGTATTGCCCAAACATCATCAATCGGGAAGACAGTGGGGCCTTACCGGTAGAGCACCAGATTAGGAGGAGGAGACATAGGTTCTATTCCCAGCTCTGCTGCTGGGTGATCTTGGACCAATCACGTCACCTCCCTGTCTTAATTTCCCCATCTATAAAATGGGGATAAGAATACTGAGTTCCTCTGTAAATGCGTTGAGATCTCTAGATGGAAAGCGCAATATAAGAGCCAGGTATTATTACTTTTGTGTGTGTAAGCACTACTCAGCTTTGGGGCTGCAGAAACAGACTGTGTTGGATGAAGTACAGCAACTGGGCACTGCCATGGGCTTTCACACAACATGTATGTTCCCACCTCCCTAACAAGACAATTTTTTAAAGATGAAAAACTTGCTTGAGAAACCTGAACAAAAAAAAAAAAAATTTTTTTTTTTTAAAAGAAAAACAACAAAACTGTGTGAATTAGGAACGAAAAGTCCAGATCCCTCTCTCCAGAAGAGGAGCTGTACTAATCTCTAATTACCCTCTTACATCCTCTCCCCTTCTGATGAGGGATTTCTTAAAGCAAGCAAACAGTGATAAAGCAGTGCTCCTGCTGTGATATAATCAGGAATGCTGATGTAACAGCCCCCTGAGAGAACACACAGCCTTCTAATTAAGGCTATTTTTAATCCATTAAACAGCCAGATTAGTACCTAATTACATTTGGAGGCAGATAAATCTTAAAGCAAGTGTGAAAATTTAGGACTAATTTGGAAGCAGTAGCTGAAGATCTATGAGATAAGAAAGGAACATGGACTAATAGATGATTTGTGCTTTTATTTCACAGCCTATATCACAGTAATGCAATATCCCACCGTAGCCTCTATTAAATATGGCACATCTGCACTTCTTGATTGTATATTTGACTTCCAGTTTCTATCAGAGGCTGAAATTGAAGTCTACTGGAATATACAATTGCTGCTTTCTAATGATTCCATGAAGAAAATAACCATGTCTTCAAAGAGGTTGCCTTTAAACCAAAGTGCTTTGTTATCAAGGGATGATGGAAAATACAAGCTCACAGGCAATCTTCTAAAAGGCGTAGTCTTCTTAGAAGTGAAGAATCTTCAACCACGGGATGTTGGTCTGTACACCTGCAAAGTGGCACGCCTGATACCACCTCCATATCTAGAAGGAAGTAGCAATGGAACTTACATCTGTGGTAGGATTTTGCTAAGCCTCATTTTGAAACTTTTTCTTGATCTTCAACTAAATTGTGTTAGTCTTAAAGGTACCGTACTTCAGTCGCTATTAACATACCAGTATTGCCAACGGACACCAGACTGTTATGTTCTACGGAGAGAAACTGTAGCATGAGAAATATAGCATGTATCATTGTATGATATTCGTTTGCAAATGGTGACTTCTTAAATAGCAACTACTGTCCATACTTAAGTCTAAATGTAATAAGCAGTCTTTATCCTTAGATATAGGCATTTTTTCCCATAGTCTGAAAACAAACAAAAAACCCACACTTTAATGCTAATGCAAAATGCTGCATCAACAACAGCTCTGGAGACTGAAGTTCTAGGTTTATCCACAGGCCCAGTATGCCAGGGACATCAGCAATTCACAAGTTTCCCCACTCTACCATGCTGTTTTGGTACAGTACTGCCCTCTAGTGACTAGCCTACAGAATAGAAGAGCCTTACTGCTACTAAAGTACCTAGCACAAATTGGGTGTTATGTAAATATCACATCCTCAGTATTCCACCTAAAAAGTTTCTCCTTTAGCCTAAGTCACTAACTTTGCATTTTGGGGGAAAAAAAAAAAAAAAAAAAAACGTTTTTAAATGCCACACCTATGTGCTGTAGCAGATAAATGATGCTTTCATACAAAGTCATAGATTTATTGATACCATCCAGGGCTGAATGTGTATTTATAAATGGTTATTCATTTCAGTAAAATATAGATTATATACTATAGAACAAGATGCTCTTAAAGTCACACTAGGAAAACCACAATCTATGAACTATTGGCCTTCTGTGTCAGACATTAAATATTAAAATAATGTTAATGATTTTTAAGATTAAAACTAGAGTCCCAGTACAGTCATATATTTCCAGCTGGTTTCTAATTTCTAGGCCTTGTTTTTAGACAGTGAAACATTTTTGCATACTAACTTGCAAATGGCTTGACATTTTGTTTTCCAAAAGCCCTTTTGGAGTTCCTGTGTTTTGACTCTGCAAAAACAACAAAACATTTCTCTTGAAGTGTGTGGGGTTTTTTTTTTTTTTTTTTTTTTTTTGGTTTGTTTGTTTGTTTGTTTTTAAACTACAAGGCAAAAGCCTACATTTTTGTGAAAAGCTCAATGAAACCTGAGGGGAGAGTATATGCTTCAGAACCAGGTTTTATTTTAAATTGTAATATTTTATGCTTAGGAATAGAAGATACATTGCAAGATTCCTGCAAGTCATCAGAAACTAAATTTGTCATATGCTTGGGGACCCTGGCAGCCTATACATTTGTGATCATCATGACTACCATAATTTATGTACTGGTAAGCACACCATTTTAATGAGTAGATTTCCCAGACTAACATAGCAGCATTTTGTTTACAGTGAGGTCCTGTTTGTACTCAGTTTTGACAGGACTACATAATAACTGACTTGTTCAAGGTCATGGAGTGTAGCCATCAGGAAGAAGTATGCATTAGCCATGTCTGAATACACTCACCATTCTGGTATCTAGGTGTGCAGACCGGACCAGGGAATGGACAACTCTTCACGTGAATCTTCCCCTTTTGAGATTTGAAAGAACTCTATTAGTTTACCAAAGACAATTTCATTCTTAAAAGCATTAAAATTGTGCAACACGTTCACAGCAAACCACTGATTTTGGATTAGCTTTCCAAAGCACTAGGGACCAAGTTATCATTTCAGGTCAAACTATCCTGCAGCACACTGGGACTTTTCATGGTTTTGGGCCCAAAACCAGGGTGAAATGCAGGGATTTGGGGTGAATGCCACTGAGTTTTTGCAGGTTGTACAAACCTGAACTCAAAGTAAACACAACAGGAGAAAAACCTACAATACAGCAGGGAACTAAATATGAAGCTCCACCTACCCATCTTATGTATTTACATGGCCCCCAGTCCTGCAGTATGGAGGCTCTCTCAATGTATTTCTCCTCACAGCACCGCTGTAAGGTAGGGAAGTACTATTATCCTCATTGTACAGGCTGGGAATGGAGTCACAGAGAGGCCAAAGCCACTGAACCAGAGGTGTGACTGCAGGATCTGTAGCCATACCAGAGCTAGTTTTAATCTAGCTAGCTTGGATACCAATAGCAGTGAAGCTGTGACAACATGGACTAAAGCACAGGCTAGTCACCACCGCCAGAGTACACAGCCAGGGTCCTGGGTGGGCTCATACAGCCACCACGGCTTCACTGCTCTCAGAACTTGAACTAGCTAGATTAAAGCTAGCTCAGGTACGTCTACATGTGCTGCAATCACTCCTCCAGCTGCAGCGTAGGGATACCCTTAGTGAATTGACCAAGGTCACACAGGAAGTCTGGGACATAAGAACAGAAAGAAACAGCATAATACTACAACAAAAAACTTCTCCTAGGGGGTATATCAAATAGGTTAAAGTAGGAAATAGTAGAAATTCCACAAGAAAAATTTCTTGTAAAAAAAACAGATCCAAGCATCTCCAGTAAATTGCAATAACCTTCCAGACTTTGGAAGGTTTATTTGAACTGCAACATCGGAGTGTTTCCCATTAGGAATTAGAAGCTGCAAGCCTTGTAGTTCCAGGTCCTTTTTCTTTAGATCAGTCTGCTATTGCCCTCATTGCGTTATTTTCAGTCTGACTGTTCTTTGTTTCAGAGGGGTAGCCGTGTTAGTCTGAATCTGTAAAAAGCAACAGAGGGTCCTGTGGCACCTTTGAGACTAACAGAAGTATTGGGAGCATAAGCTTTCATGGGTAAGAACCTCACTTCTTCAGATGCAAGAACTGCTTCTTCTTGCATCTGAAGAAGTGAGGTTCTTACCCACGAAAGCTTATGCTCCCAATACTTCTGTTAGTCTCAAAGGTGCCACAGGACCCTCTGTTGCTTTTTACAGATTCAGACTAACACGGCTACCCCTCTGAAACAAAGAACAGTCAGACTGAAAATAACGCAATGAGGGCAATAGCAGACTGATCTAAAGAAAAAGGACCTGGAACTACAAGGCTTGCAGCTTCTAATTCCTAATGGGAAACACTCCGATGTTGCAGTTCAAATAAACCTTNGGAGCATAAGCTTTCGTGGGTAAGAACCTCACTTCTTCAGATGCAAGAAGAAGCAGTTCTTGCATCTGAAGAAGTGAGGTTCTTACCCATGAAAGCTTATGCTCCCAATACTTCTGTTAGTCTCAAAGGTGCCACAGGACCCTCTGTTGTTCTTTGTTTGTATCTTAAAGCATTTTAGGAGATTACTTTTTCTTTGAAGTTTATTACTGTGCCACCAGTCACTCCCAAAGTTACCAGATATGATTAGAAAGAAAAAAAAAAAAACCACCCTGAACCTGCCAACATTTGGGAGATTAAATGTTTACTTAGTAACATTTTTAGTCTTTTATACCAGATTACACTGGAAATATTTTCCCCATTCCTTGTGTCTACTGAGTTGCATATCAGCTTGAAAAGTTGTAATTACTAAAACAAAAAGATCTAGATGAAGGAAGGGGAAAAGGCTGCAGCTTTGATGATCATCCCAGAAATCAAAGTTCTGGTCTAAACTGCACAGGGACTAACAACAAACTCAGATCTGATTTACAGAGACAGTGTAGTCGTCCACCCTTCTGAACTCTAGCTAGAAATTAAAAACGATGTTTTTGTCCTCTGGCAAGACAGCAACAAGAGAAGGTAGTTCTGCTCTTTCCCCACCAGAGAAAACTTGTGCGTGTAAAGCAATTTTAAAGCCTCCAATCAAAGGCACTTTTGGTCAAGGACTGTCTCTTCCTCTGTGTTTGGAAAGTGCCTCGCACATTATGGCTGCTACTGCAATCCAAGTAACGGTTGCACTTTATACTAAGGATAAATTTAATAAATAGTTTATAAAGCTTTAATTAATGATAGATGTTATAAGCATGTTACAGACAAAAGTGTCATATGCTTCTAGTCATCTAGAACACATTAAATGCTTCTAGACGATGTTATGGATGATTATAAACTACAGAAACAATGGACTTTTAATAAATAGCTAATCAATCAGCCTTTTGCTTATATATACAGATGTACTCCTAATAGTATTATCTATTATCATTTAGATCACACTAAGAACAAACTGCTATAGACAGATTCTGCCTTGGAAGCCATTCTTTCCTGACCCACCCCTTTTTGGTAACAATATCAGGCAGTCTCTTTGTGCAAGGGAAGCCTTCAGAAAGGCATGCTGGCAGGAATACTGTCGTAAGGCTTGTGTTTTACATTATACACTGGGTATTTGGGTTTTGTTTCAGCTGCTTTTGGGTACAGAACATGATTTACAAATCTGTGTAGCCTTAAATTGGCTTTGTTGTTGGGTAGGAGCTAAATAGAGCCTCTCTATATTGCATTATGCAGGAGAAACTTACCAGTCTAATTGCAGGACTCCTTCAACCCCTAAGTCTCTCAACAACCCAGCCATCTTACTCCACTCCTCACAGATTTAAGAGTCATTGCCATAATGAAGTCTTATTACTAAACATTTTTACATGCACTAAGTACATGAGAAATTAGTGAAATTAAACTATACGTGTCAAACAAGATGAACCAAGTACAGTCTGTGGTGCAGAATTCTTGTTCACTACCTAATGCACAGAATTTACTCACTCAAAAGAGCTTCCAGGACAGTGAGACTCAAGAGTTATATAATATGCTTTTATTTATATTTTCTGCTAGTGTTTTATATTTCATTCTGAGATGCATAGACTTCTAGGCTTTAAGGCCAGAAGGGACCATCGTGATTATCTACTCTGACTTCCTGCACATTGCAGGCCACAGACTCTCACCCACCCATTCCTGTAATAGACCCATAACCTCTGGCTCAGTCTTTAAGCCACTTAGTTTTTTTGCCCTCACTGCTCCCCTGGGAAGGCTGTTTCACAAATTCACTTCTCCGATTGTTAGAAACCTTCATGTAATTTCAAGCCTAAACTTGTCGATGGCCAGTTTATAGCCATTTGTTCTTGTATCCACGCTGGTACTTTACCAGGGAAGGAGAGGAGTTATTTAAGTTTTTATCCCTCTGATGTATTTATAGAGAGCAATCATCTCTCTCCTCAGCCTTCTTTTAATTAGGCTAAACAAGCCAAACTCTGAGTCTCCTCTCATAAGGTAGGTTTTGCATACCGTGGATCATGTTAGTAGCCTCTCTCTGCATCTGTTCAAATTTGAATTCATCTATCTTAAACATGGGAGACCAGAATTGCACACAGTATTCCAGATGCGGTCTCAGCAGTGTCTCATATAATGACACTAACACTTCCGTCTCAACTGGAAATACCTTGCCTGATGCATCCTAGGACTGCATTAGCTTTTTTCCACAGCCACATCACATTGGCGGCTCAGTCATCTTGTGATCAATCAATACACCCAGGTCTTTCTCCTCCTCAGTCTCTGCTGACTGATAAATCACCAATTTATAGCAAAAATTGATATTAGTCTCGAAGTGCATGACCTTGCACTTTGCATTATTAAATTTCATCCCAATTCTATTACTCCAGTTTTCAAAGTCATCCAGATCTTCTTGTGGGATATTCTGGTCCTCCTCCATATTGGCAATACCTCCCAACTTTGTGTCATCCACAAATTTTATTAGCGCACACCCACTTTTTGTGCCAGGGTCATTAATAAGAATGTTAAATAAAATTGGTCCCAAGACCGATCTATGAGGATCTCCACTAGTAATCTTCCTCCAGCCTGACAGTTCACCTTTCAGTATGACCCATTGTAGTCTCCCCTTTAATCAGTTCCTTATCCACCTTTCAATTCTCATATTAATCCCCATCTTCTCCAATTTAACTAATAACGTCCCATGTGGAACTGTCTAAAATGCCTTACTGAAATCCAGGTAGATTTACTGCACATCCTGTGCCAAAAATCAGTTAGCTTCTCAAAGAAGGAGATTAGGCATGATCTACCTTTTGTAAAACCATGTTGTATTTTATCCCTTGCTTGGGATGCAGGCTTCCGATACTTTAAGTCAAAGTTGCAGAAACTAATTCCAAGCCTCCGCCACATTTAGATCCTTGAGTTCTTCAGTCCAGTCCACTTTAACTAATTCCCTTAATTTTTTTTAAGGTTTGCCCTTTTGAAATGAAGGAGCCAAGTTGCAGATCTATTTTATTTATCTTTCCATTTAGTTTAATTTAAACTGAATTAGCTCATGATCACTCAAATCAAGTTTGCTCCTACAACCAGTTCTTCTAGGAGGTCCTCGCTACTCACAAATACCAAATCTAAAATGGCATCACCTTTTGTTGGTTCAGTGATTATTGGAGTGAAGAAATATAATAGCTATCACATTCAAGAAAATCTGGGTCCTACCATTATTAGTAGCACTTGTCCTCCAATCTGTAGCTGTGAAATTAAAGTCTTCCATACTCAAACAATTCTGAGTACTAGTTATTTTATTACAAACATTAAAGATGTCTCTATCCGCATCTGAATCGGATTCTGGCGGTCTGTAGAATACCCCAAGCACTACCCCAAGGGAACCTCTAGTAGCTTTCTTCCCCAAATTGATTTTGACCCAGACTCTTTTATCCATCCAACACTTCTAATTTTTTTTTTTAAACAGTCTACCTCATCATTAATATACAATGCTACTACACCCCTTAGCCTTTATTTGTGTCTTTCCTGAACAGCACACATCCTTCAATAGCTATACTCCAGTCATGACTATTATTCCACCATGTTTGTTATCCCTGTAATATCTGGTTTCACTTCCTGCACCAGTAGTTCTAGTGCCTCCATTTTGTTACCCAGGCTCCATGCATTGGCGTACAAACATCTTAGTTGTTGCTGCTTGGCTTCGCCACATTCCTCCTGACTGAATCAGGGCCACCCAGAGGATTCACGGGGCTTGGGGCAAAGCAATTTTGGGGGCCTTCCATAAAAAAAAGTTGCAATACTGTAGAATACTATATTCTCGTGGGGGCCCCTGTGGGGCCCGGGGCAAATTGACCCACTTGCCCCCCCCGGTGGCCCTGAACTGAATAGTCATTCTACTGCCAGTGTTACCTACCTGACTTTCCTCTTATTGTCCATTCTCCTACCCACTGCTGTTCCTTTCTCCATTGCTGTATCTTTTCTTACTTGATTTTTCTCCCACTCAATGATAGAATCAGGTGTGGCGATTACTGAGTGTCTCCTGACTGTCTCCTCCAAATTCCCAATTTAAAGCTGAGAGGAGGGGTAGCTCAGTGGTTTGAGCATTAGTCTGCTAAACCCAGGGGTAAGTTCAATCCTTGACGGGGCCACCTAGGGAGCTGGGGCAAAAATCAGTACTTGGTCCTGCTAGCGAAGCCAGGGGGTTGGACTTTTGGGGTCCCTTCCAGTTCTATGAGATAGGTATATCTCCATATATTATTATTAATCAATTATGCCAACCTCCACTCCAGAAGTCTATTTCCCTCCCTATGCAGGTGGAGTCCATTCCATACAAACAGTCCTCTCCCCATGAATGCCTCCCAGTGGTCAAACATCCCAAATCCCTCCTTATAGCACCACTGCCTGAGCCATTTGTTGATCATCATACCTTGATTCTCCTCCTCTAGGGATGGGAAGAATCCCACTGAAGATCACCTGAGCCTCCATTTCCTTAAGTGTCTTTAGGATCCTCTTCAGCCTCAGGTCCACATCCCATATCTTAGCTCTTGGAAGACAGCACACCCTTCTGTTCTCTGGATCAGCTCTAGGGACAGGCCTGTCTGTTCTTCTTAGTAGAGAGTCACCAAAAATGTAGACTTATCTTTTCTTCGTGATGGTGTGATTCTCAGCCTTCCTTCTGTTCCTTTTGGCTTCAAGTCATCTTGTTTTTTAATTCTCCCATGCAATCTTCTGTGAGGCATTCTGCATCCTTCTGGGGCTCTGAACTCTGGATATCTCGATTGGCTCTTCCCCTCTTCTTACAGGACTAGCTTCTCTTTTTCCTGGCCCTCCCGCCTTCAGTTACTGCCTGCTGGGCCCCTTCTTCATTTTCCAACTCAGCAAAGCTATTCCTGAGCTCTATTTTTCCTCTGCTTGGTTCTCATAGTCACATGCTTCCACTGGCCACTTTCCTAACCCAGCAGTCTCCCCTTAGAGTTCTTCAGTCCACCTTCCATCCACCAGTCTTGACTTTTCCCTTCAGCTCCTCTCACCTTCCCTCATCATCTGGTCAAATCCCCTTCAAAATTCAACCATACTTTCCACGTGTGTCTCCAAGCCTCAGATCTTTTCTTCCATCAGCTTGATCAGGTGGTACTCCATACAAAACTCTTTTCAGGTACCCACTCCAGAAACATGTACAACAACCCACAGCCAGGGCCGGCTCCAGGGTTTTTGCTGCCCCCAAGCAGCAAAAAAAAAAAAAAAAAAAAAGCCATGATCGCGATTTTGCTCCGAAAGGGAGTGAGGGACCTGCCGCCGAATTGCCGCCGAAGAGCTGGACATGCCGCCCCCTTCCCCTTGGCCGCCCAAGCACCTACTTGCTGGGCTGGTACCTGGAGCCGGCCCTGCCCACAGCTTCCACATCCAGTCATCTTCATTGCTTCTTCCATTCCTTCGGTCACTACCACTGCTGACTATCTATCATGGCCTTCCTGCCTAACCTCCTGTCAAGGAAAATGAAAAACCAAGACTCCAAACATGACCCTCCCCAAACTTCCTTTACAAACTCCCCTGTTTACAGTTCTGTTTGCTGGCTCCTGTGCCGCTGGCTGACTGTTTAGCTGTCTTTATAGGACCCATAATCAGGGAAACTCCACCCCAATCAGGGTTCTGCTTCTCTCACAGTACACTGCCCCTTGCCACCCTTTACAAACTGAAGTGGAAACACACACACACACAGCCCCCCTAAGGAACAGGGACTTGCCTCCTCCCTTCTCTTCCAAGAGATTTCCCACTCAAGCTTCCCTATACCTCTTACTAATCCTTTGATGCCACTCTGCTGCATTTTATTAATTCGTTTTTCAACCTTTACTTTTGATCTATACCCAAAATGTAAGGCAGCTGATTGATGGTCCAGAGGAACCACTAATGAAAAGTGAAAAGCCTACCTTTTCTAAGGCTGCTGTGAAAATGGAAATGCTGAATTATAATAGTGGAACATTCTGATGGCCAAGAGACTGGGTTCTTGTCCACTTATACTGGAGGTGTCAAACAGCAAACTAGCTTCACTCAGAAGTGAACTAAAAAAGAAAAACTACTCAACATTGGCCTGTGCCTCAGATCCAAGCACCTCTGACTTTTGGGACATTTGGATGGAGACAGTCTTCACAGCCTGGACGCCTCTCCTTCAGCCACTTCATTTTATGTCCATATTGGTTGTAAAATCTACATCATGATTGAAATATACAGGCTTTCATTAATATCCAGTGTGAAACCCAACTACAGACATACATTTTTAATAAATGGAGTACCAAGTTCCACTTGAAACATTATTACCTAATAGATCAATTTTAAGTCAGAGGTACTGATGTTTTTATGGCTTCTCCATTCAGAATAATGGGTCCCTAGTCACAGAGGCTTCATAATTTGAATAGAGGGCATCTTTTAGATTGACAATGTGATTTATAAATCTTGCATCATGAGTTGAGAATCATTATGTAAATCAGGAATGTTTCTTGAAGTGAAAATTGCTGTTGCTTTGATGAATGAAATCTGTGTGTTCTTTGGAGAAATGATTTAAATTCATAATCCCACCACATATTTTCATGGGAATAACATTATGCTAATGAAGCCTATTATCGATTTGTAATCCTACCTAATTAAATTTGGGCAATGGCTCGTCGCATAAAGACATATGTAGTTTAATTTCCTGTGTGACTCACTGTCATGCCATGGCCTATAAAGGATCACACACAGTCTATGTAAACATGTAAACAAGAAAAAACTCCCACCTGACAATTGCCCCCGATTGTGAAAGATCATGTGTCTTCTATTTTATGCTCAAAGTAATACTTGGTATTATCTGTTTATTTTTGTCAGACTATCAACATTTCTGATGTCAAGTCTTGCATGGGGTGTTAGGGTCTGATCAGTCTCATAAGGGGTTGAAGAAATGAATCAGATATTATTACAAATGGCTGCTTTTCCTTTGGTCTTTCACCTAGTGTAAGGTATTTTAAAGACCTGCAGTGCATTTTCCCTGGCAGATGGAAAGACATGAAGAAAATAACTAGCATTGATGGGGGAGGATGGGTGGAGAGAAATCCTACGTTATGTGTGACTGGTGAAGTTATAACTAACTACAGTAGAATCACTTAAATCCTCACTAAGACCCTCCTCGTCTTATGAGCTACTAGTCTCTCCAGCACTGTTGCTTCCTAATTATCTGATAAACCAACCATTTCAAATCACCCAGTGTCAATGATTAGGATCATACTGTGCTATTGTTTTATTCAATCTATTTATTTAGGTCTTATAGTTGTGTCTGTGTTTTAAAGAAGCAGCAGCTTCCCCATAATTAAAGTTTCATCTAGCTTCCATTTTATAGGCCTCTTTTAGCACTCTGAGAACTTTGGCTTTAAATGTGTTCTTGACCTGAAAACTGCCATATTGATCCTGAAAACAGAGAAGGAATTTGCAAAATTTGAAGAAAATTCAACTATATTTGAGTTACTAGTTATTAAGAGTGACCCTGATTTGAAGTTTTAGCTGTTGTCTAATTTTTCTCTCTTCCTCAAAAATTGCATGTTGCTATTGTTCCTGCACACTTTCACATAGGTAAATCTCCATGAACGTTTGTTCACAGGCTATATTTGAAGAACATAGATTGTTTAAGCAAAGCAGTGTGGCGGAGGACAATTTTGACTCCAATCCTGCGCACCCGGATGTCAATGGGAGATTTTTACCATGAACTTGAGTGGGAGCAGAATCAGGTGCAATGGCCTTGTTACAGGAAGCTCATTATCTTTACCCCTAAAGGTGATAAAGCAACACTGACAAATTAAGAAGTCAGAATAGAAGTCAACTCTTGTGTGTATAAGTTGCCTGTGCAGCTTTAATAGATCACACACTTACTGTTTATGTAATATATCTTAATGCTTTCTTTTCAGGTTAGAAGAAAACCTACCTGCACAAGTTCTCCTTCACAGCCAAGCAGAGACTCTTTGATATACGTGGATATGACTTTTGCAAAAGAAAGTACTAAGAGTGATGAGTGAAAACTGTGGAGCTAGAAATGTTGGAAAGTGGCTATCCCAGCCTTGGTTGAAATTCTAGAATGATTATATTTTTTAATCATAAAGCATGATGGGTATAGAGCACTATATGCTTAAGAACAGCATTAATTTGGTGGGATTTTGATTTGTTTGTTTTTCAACATTGTAGAACTAGAATTTGTCCTTAGTCAGCAAAGCACTTAAGTATCACTTGAGGTTAAGCAAGTGCTTATGTCCCATGGAGCTCAATGATTAGCTGTTGTTAGTTGCACATTGTCTTAATTATTTTTTATGGTTTCTCTTACCACTTGTGTTGTATTGTAGCCTTTACAAGAAGCCAATCTTTTTGTGGCTGCCCAAATAATAGGGATTGCAGCAACTTGACAAGAGTTCTTTTGGTTTGTTTTTAAAAGCAATCACCATGAACCCCTGCATTCTGAAGCATTCTGACTAACTAGTGAACATGGTAAAGGAGCCATTCATCTTGATGGAAGAGCTCACACCCAGCCCCACACCTGGGGCTCTGCTCCTGGGGCCCCAGCTGCTGGCCCTGCTCCCTGGCTGCTGGCCCCACTCCTGGTCACAGGGCTCTGCTCCTGGCCCTGCACGTGGGGTCCCAGCTGCCGGCCCCTGCTCTTGGCCCTATGCCCGCCCCCAGCTGTGGGCACAGCCTTGGCCCTCCTTACCCCCGTTCGGGTCCCCCACTCCCAAACACAGAGCCCTGCTTCCAGCCTCAGCTCCGGGGAGAGGGGGGGCGTGGGGCGCGGACAGCGGTAAGGAGCTGGCTTTCAGCACTCCCAATACTAAAATTGTTCCAGCACCACTGACTTAATCCATTCTATTTCATATTCCATTCACACACTAATTGTCTGTATGAAGTTTTAGTTATCTTCCCCTTCTGAATACAATATGTATTTTAAAAATAGTGTCCGCAGAAAGGAAAACATGCGCGCACACACACACACACACACACACAGACACAGACACATGTCAGCCTCTGAAGAAGAGACGGTATCAAGAGGAGACATATGTTGGAGCCATATGAAACATGGTACATCTGGTTGAGAGATGAGGTGGGAAGAGCTCTACAAGAGGACAGTTCATCTCTTCTCCTACTTGCTGGTACTTAGCTACCTGTCCCTCTTTGGAAAGGCTTCAAGTAACCCAGTTGTCCTGAAATAAGAAGAGTGAGATGAGACTTGAGCCACATGAATCCTTTAAACATACATATTTAAAGGGTTCACACAGCTGTCTGAAGTGGAGCCAAGTGGGAAATGGTTTTCCCATTCCATGAAAATTTTCAAGGTTTAAAAAAAAAAAAAAAAACCCACACACTCCATCCCAAATCAGGACCAAAGTTAAAAAAAAAAAAATCTAAGTTTTCATGAACGAATAATCAAAAAACACCAAACAATTTCTGTTGATTTTTTGGTAGAAAAAAAACCCACTAAAATTTGAAATAAAGAATCTTTTTGCACAAAACAAACTTTTCATTTCAAAAGTGTCAAAATAAGACAATTTTGAAACTTTTTTTTTAAAATATCAGGAGATTCATCAAAATAGACCCTTTCTAGTGAACACTCTTTGTTTTGACAAATCAGCATTTTCAGACAAAAGACATTTAGTCTGAAAACTCCCAATCAGCTCCAGTTCAAACTACCTAATGAGGCAGAAAAGATCATGATTCAAACCTACTAGAGGACACATACAGAACAGACATCCGGAGTAAAGTTTCTCTTCCAAGAGAATCATTAGAAAAACGAAGGGGACTGTCCTGCTTAATTAAACAAACAAAAAAAATTAGCTATAGAGCAGTTTTTCCCCTGCAGAGAGCAAGGGATGAAAATCAGGTGAATCAACTGTTCCTTTCATCCTTAATCATACAGAGAACATCCAAGCACTTGACAGAAAGGGCACTGTCAGTAGTTGGATAGATCATCTGCACTTTACCCAGGGTTTACCCAGGCCTGTCTTCGTTATAGACACAATTTTCTTTAATGACACTTCTATTTATTTCTCCAAATCCGAAGAGTTTGTTAGTGCATGTTAAAGGTTTCAGACTGATAGCCTTTCACTAGGCTAGGTGAGACAAAAAGAGCGGCAATACAAGGTCCTGCAAATGTCACTCACTGCTGCCTGTCAAGATCACTTAAGGGTAAGCAGCACTTGGTTCTTCATGCCCACTCTTCTAGAACAATACTTCGGTCATTATCCTATTGCTACGATACTGCTGTGGTAGGGCAATTACTGAAGTGTTTTTAAGAGCATTTAGTGCTTAGGTTGTCCAAATGAGAAGGCCATTAGTGGTTGGGTTTGTGTGGGAGGAAGGATACCTGATCCAGTAGACTTGATCTTAGTCGAATTCCATTTTTCATAGGAACCTAACAGCCTTCAAAAGAGGACAGATGTTCATTCACTCTCAGCCTAAGCCATGTTCGAACCAGTGAGGTGAAAGACTATTTGTATCCCATTACCAATTCCCCTGAGCTATCCAAGCCCACTACAATGTTCCTTTTAATCTGGTTACCACAAGCCAATAACCTCTCTGGATAGACGCTACCAGTACCTTCTCTAATACTTTACCTACATGCCTTAAATCTTTTATTCTAGCCCGGTGTAACTAGCATGAGAATCACTTACTTTTCTCAGCATTATTGCAGTTATCTGTCAAGCAGGAAGAAGACTTCTCTCTTGGGTTAATTCACTTGTGCTATTCTCTCACTACTGCCTTTTCTTAAAAGAAGCAAGAGTAAGATTGAAAAGGCCCCAGTAAGCTTATGCATAAGTATTAATTGGGATTCTGTTCCCATGGAGACAGATATCAAGATGCTCAGGAGGAGACAAATTTACCAGGACAATATATCCCCAGCCACATGCTGCTTTTAGTACCTAAAGGATGGTTCAGCCATGTTACGTGGAAGAGAGTTAGCTGGACAACTAATTTGTACAGAAAAATGTTAAACAGAATAATCAGTCTCACTTACTGCTAATGGCTCCAAAGAACATTATAAAAATGGGAGGTCGAATTAACATTAAAGAGCAACAGATTTGTAGAGGTTACTGTAAATCTCATCAACTAAGAATAATAAAGCTTTAAATTGGCTTAGCAGCAGGTCAAGCACATGAGGTTAAGAATTAGGTCATCTAGCATTCTGTGATGTTGCTAATAAGGGACTGATATCAATGAAGGTGAATAACCTTTGCTCATATCCTTTGCATTTATCTTCTTAACTATTATCTTAATCCTCTAGGTTGCCTCACTGTGTAGCACAAAGCCCAGCATTATAAATCCTTGCTCAGCTTTTGGAATATTATTTTCACCAAATTAAAATCTCTAAAGTAATTGTCTGTTGTACTCAGCGGTAACAGTGCTTCATTCTCCAACGCCCATGGCTTTCCTCATCAGCCAATTAGCTGTTCCAATCACATTCTTCATCAGCAGAAACCCCTCATGCTGTATGGAGAGTTTACCAGCTAGCAAACTTCCAGGAAGGCAACCTGGCTAGCAGAGTCAGGACCCCCGGATTTCATTGCTGGCTCTGTCACTGATTCCCAGCATGATTCTGGTGGCGTCACTTAACATATCTGGAAAACAACAACAACAACAACAACATTTATGCCATGGTAGCTACTGGGGTGTTGTGAACTTTTACTTGTGTACAATGCTTATAGATCATGGCTTGTAACAAGAGTGTTTATTATCTAAAGAACCAACTTCCATCGTTGCTTGTTTCTCCCAACCTCCTTGTTCACGTCAGGTCCTCTTTTATCTGCATCTCATCTTTTTTTAATTCCTCTGTCCTTACAGTTTTGACCATTCAATTGCATTTCCTTTTACTCCCTTTATTACTGTCCCCTCCTCCATCTCTTTCCAAATTTCCATTATCTTCACTTACTGTTTTCCTTACCATCTTACCCTTCCTCTTCAGTCCTTTATCCTGTATCCTCCCACCCTTTCCCATAGTCATTCTCCGGAAAATAAGCTTATGTCTATAAAAAAAAAAAAAAAGAGGAGGGAAGGTATTTTATTTTTCTTCTCCCCAGGTGGTCTTGCTAAAAAAAAATAGCTTATTTTTGTTACAGTACTACCTAAAGATCCCAACTGACAAGAATCCCATTGTAAGCTCTTCAAAAGAGAAAAAAGGATATTTCCCCATTATGCAGGTACATGGACTAAAGGCCCAGATCCTCAAAGGAATTAAGCACCTACTTGGAATTGGTTGCCTGAGTATTTCTGAGCCTGGGGGCCTAAGTGACTTGCCTACGGTCACACAGGAAGTGTGTGGCAGAGCCCAGAATTGATCACTAATGTCAGTCCCATTCTAGTGTCTTAACCACAGGATCATCCTTCCTCAAATGAGCCTTCCAAAAATGTTAAGAGGTTAGCCCACAGCAACGATAGCACTGCAGATGATCTGCTCTCAACCCTAATGGAGTTTCTGGTTGTTTTACCTTGTGTCCGCTGCACATCTCAGTACAAACTAAGCCAGGGTTGTGCTATGAACACAAGCAGAGCAGCTGCTACCAGTGTAAGAAAATTGGTTTCTACACAGTTGTATATTTAAAAACAGAAAGAATAGCTTTTTTTGCACCTATTTTTGTTACTCTTGGTCTCCTAATTCTTAAATAAGCACAAGAAAGTCAGCTTGGAAGATTATACATGGAAACATTATTAATAGTAACAATGTAATGTACTTCAGCAGAGAGGAATGAGAAGATGTGCAGTTACAAATGATCTTTCCCGTCTTTTATCAGACACAGGAAGCAGGAGGTTTCCATCTCCATGATGGAGAGGCAATACGCTGCTGCTGCACAGGCTGTAGGGGATCAGCAAAAGAAATGGAGGGGATAGCATTATACGAACCACTCATTCCATTCAGTGTGCAAATTTGTCCTCTGCAGCAACAGCAGGAAGCAGACTGTAATGCATAAAGCTACAGAGCAGATTGCTTCTGCTTGGGTGGTTGAGATGAGGTTGACTTGCCAAGGAGAGGTTTGAGCCATGTTCCCACCTAGAAGACCTGCACTTGGGAACACCGTAGTGCAGATACCAAAGTTCCCCCCCCCCCCAGTTTGTAGCAAGGAGAAGACTGCCAAATGCTAATTCGGCTATGGGATCCTATGAATTCTCTTAGTGTCCCACTTAGATCAATGGGTGCAAAGGTCTGCCTGCAAGGATCCAGTCTCCAGCAAAACTTTAGAGGAGACAGCAGCAGGTTAGTGATTACAGCATCAACTCAGTCTTTTTTATTTATATTTTTTGGTGTTATGGAGGCATGCTTTACTTTGAAGGCAAGTTCTTCCTCATTCACAGCTGTCCAAAAAGGTAGGGGAGAAGGGGGTGGGGTGGGGTAGAAAAATCAGGAAAACTAAATCATCACAACCAAGAAAGCACGCATTGCCTCACTATTAGGGTAACACCCAAGAGTTCCCACGAAGGCATGTTCCCCATGTCTCCTCCATGAGCTAACAAAAATGATTCATTTCAAGTTCAATTGAGTCATAAAGAAATCACAAAGTTCCCAAATTTAAAACAGAAACTTAAAATCAGATGTTCAGATACAGCCGGTCACCACAATCATGAGTCATCTGTTGCACAAAAAGTGTTCGGGGTCCCGCTTTCATGAAACGCTAGCCATCATCTATAGTTTAACAGTTCACCACTCAATAGTTCCATCCCCTCTCAAAAAAAGAAAAGAAAAACACTCACAAGAGTACAGAGAACCTCACTAATCTACCATTCCTGCACTACCTGTTTTGAAAGTGGAATCAAGGCTGCAAGACCACCTCAGACCTCAGAGTATAAAGGAGAGCAACCTAGGCATCAGCAAGATAAACTGTTATGCTTTCATATCCCCACCACACATTTAAAAATTATGACATAACTGTTGAGAGAAATCTCATTGTGGGTCACTCCTCTCAGAGTTAAAAATTCCTGAACAGAAAATTTCCAGTTAGGTAAGCTATATAGATCAAATAGCGATGAGAGTTTTTGAGGAACCTAAACACCATTTTATAGCTGAAATATGTTTTGATGCAATCATTAAAAGAGCACTATACCTTTCTTACCTACAGGATTTCTTAGCAGTTTTTCAGTTGGTTTCTCTTGACAGATCATTGCTTTTCCATGTTAGAAAACAAAACTAATATAACCAGGGTAAGTAGCATGGGGATACAGTCAAATTGCAGGAATACTGATTTTAAGTCAGCAGCAAACCACAACCCAGAAGCCCTCTACTTTCTTGAATCGAGAACACAACCTCTTTCTGGAGTGGAGAGAGAAACTACATTGGTGTTGTGTGGGTGGAGCCTGAAAGAGAACTCTAGGCAACCCTATCTTTAGAGAAAAACATCTGTTGATTTCCCAGCATTTGATGCATCATTCCAGGCATTGCTCTGCTCACAACACACCTGAGCACACCTACTCCTGAGGATAAAGTATAAAAGACCAGTTTGAAAAAGTATGGGAGTGTCACAAGTAGCTCTGAGGTGAATGTTTAATGTAAGGGTAGCTTAATGTATTTGAGTATTTCTTGGAAAATCCTTACATTTCCTTTGGAGCAAAAGAAGGCTGGGCCTTAAATGTTTAGATGCATGTGAATTTTTACAGTAAGATATTTAGACCCCAATCCTAGTATTTATGAGCATTGTTGACTTTACACAGGCAATCCCACTGAACTCAGGGCTCATTCTGTACCAGGTCTGTAATTATGGAACCCTCTACCATTGGAGAGCAGTCAGAAATCATGGGACAACTCCTGTGTTTAAAGTTAAACACATGCATAAGTTTGCAGGATCAAGGCCCTAGTTTGTAAACCTCAACTCTGCAGATAAACAGTTTGCTGTCTTGCAAAGTCATGAAGCAGGTGGGCTTCCCATTCTTCTCTCTCTCCTTCCCCTCCCCCACATAAGTTTAATATGCCCATCATTGCAGTAGAAAGGTACCAAATGCAATGAATTAGCAAGAAAGAAATAGTTATCACTGGCAAATGATGAACCATTTTTCTTCCTTCTTGGCTACTTGTTAATCATTAAGAGGTGTCTTGTAATGCGCTCTCAAGGAAGTGAGAAACAAACCCAGCCTGATTTCCACAACTTCACAGCCATAGCCCTTCTACTCCAGAAGCCCTGTCTCTGACTCCTAAGATTTTTCACTGGGCTCCATCAACTCTGCTGTTCTTGTTACTCGGAGTATTTGCAGGGTGGTGCGGAAGAACAGCTGTTCCCTGACACATACAGGTTCTCTACCAATGAGGATTTTGAAGATAGACACCAGCACTACATATAGGCTGTCCAAACCTTTTTTTGTTTGCCATACAAACTACACTTTGCCTTTCCCGAGCACATGACCTGCATGGGAGAGTTCTATCTGTACTTTGCATCTCACTGTGTCCTCTGGACTTGACTTTCTTTTTGGCTAAAATGAGTAAACAAGCATTATCAGTTTGTCACTGGATCAAAAGCAGCAGCCGCCAAGCACCTGCAAACGAGGGGAAATAAATTGCCTGTAGAATACGATAACTAGTAATGTCTCAATCTTGTATCTGAAATGTCATCTTTAAACATGCATGGGAGCATTGTTCTCAACTGGTATTTTCTTGCCAAGCTAAGAATTCTTGCAGGGTTTGTTTACATTTGGGGCAGGCTGAGGTGAGGCAGAACAGGGTAGTCAGGAAACAGATAAAGATCCATTCATTTCAAAGTCACCTTTTCAAATCTGTTATGTTTCTCTGTATGCAAAGGGAAAGCATTCTGACCGGAAGACTTAATTCAGACAAAGTATTTGTTTGCCTTTTGTATATGGAGAAACAGAACAGATTTATAAAGATTAAAATTTGTGATTTGTAAATATTTCTTGAAACCGTCAGCACTAAATTGAAGGACAAAAATGATTCTCTCTCTATTCAGGAGAGTTCACAGAGACTTAAAGTTGTGATATACAGAGTCCTAAAGTACATAGCATCATCCCAAATGTATAGTGCCTGAAGTTCAGCAATTGCTGTGAAAGGAGTCTTAGTCCAGTTTCCAATAACTTAAGTGTGCGCTTCACAAACATACCACTGCTATTGGCATTCTTGTTACCAGTTGTAGAGAGTGAAAGGACTGAAAGAATGCAAATAATGAAATACTCATCCATTCATTTGGGGTGGTGAATTATTTTAGATGAAATATATGGGCCTACAGTAGGGAGACCAGATAGCAAGTATGAAAAATCAGGACAGAGTGTGGGGGATAGTAGGCACCTATACAAGAAAAATCCCCAAATATCGTGACTGTCCCTATAAAAATCAGGACATCTAGAGTCTCAAAAATGTTAACATGACTATCACTGTCCATTAAACATTAAAACAGTTTTAAACAAGTTTCTGGGTTTGGTATACAGACACCTCAGGTCGCTTGTTACCATGGCAAACACATGATTAAAAATCTTGTTAACCTTTTATTAAAAATTCAAGAGAAGGAGAAACAGTTAAGCATTTGAAATGTAAAGTATTAAGTAAAGGTTTCATTTTAACAACATTCCTTTTTCCCTTTAGCTGTTAGGAGTCTTTATAAGGGGAAAAAAGCCCCTATTTGACAGTCTTTTAGATAGTATTAAAGGTAATAACTATACTCTCTTTGGGGAAAAGAAAAAAATGTTAGCTGAGAGGAGCTGGAGCTGCTATTGTTCAAGACAAAAGGGAAGAGGAAAGAATATCTGTCACGGACTCACAGATCGTACCCACTCTTGGCCCCCTGTGGTCCGTGGGGGGTGCCCCTTTCAGTGAGACAGCGGTTCGCAGGAGTCCATCTCTCTCGGAGCCAGGCCCCTCCACCTCCTGGAGCTGCACCGCTCTGAGCCTTAGCATGTCTGTCTCTCGCCGTGGGCCCCCTCAGGGAGTCCACTTGCTTTGGACCCCCGGGGCCTCCACCCCCCCGAAGGGGTTGATGCAACCCTGTTCTCTAGACCGGAGTGACTCTCAGCCAGTGTAAAACAGGAGGGTTTATTGAGCGACTGAACACAGCACAGCACAGGAAACCTTCTGACCCTCAGGCCCTCTCCAGCTCAGAGCTCCGCTGCTTCCCAGCTGGGCATCTGATATCACCGGCCCCAGGCCCCGCCTCTGTCCATTGTCTTCTTTCCAGGTAAACAGGGTCCTCTGGGCCTCCTCTCCTCTCCACCCCCCCTCTGGCTGGAACTGTCTGGTTAGGTCATGGGGTCCTCTCCTCGCAGCCCATTGTCCTTCCACTGGCCAGAACTGGCTGCGACTCCTGAGCTGGGTCTCTGGTGAGTGTCGTCAGGTCACCAGTTGCCAGGGTGTGCCTCCTCCAGGGCATTGGCTGGGGTCCCAAGTTCCCTCTCCAGTCCTCTGCAACAACAAACTCCCTGTCCCCTCACCTCGTTAAACCAGTAACACCCAGGGGGCACTGAGTCCCACTCCCACTGCATGCAAACCATTCGAAAACAATGAAAAGATAAGAAAATCCCCCACTTCATCACAATAGCAAAGATGAAAAATTCAGCTTCTGTCTTTGCTGCTGACTTATATGCTAGAAAAGACATGGGTACTGCACATGGTCTTATCAGCCACTCAGACCTAGAAAACTTGTACCAGCGTCAGGCTAATTAGGGCATTGCTTTTTGGTCACAGGCTAACAGCAGTGTTGCAAAATATGCAGTCTAGGCCAACTAAGCCAAAGTCGCCTTAGACTGAAGGCAAAAGGAAAGGATAGAAAAGAGAAAAAATAAGGTGGGGAAGAAAAAGGATACACAGGGGAAAGAGATGGCAATGAGGTCTCACATCCCAGGTGGGTTTGAAACTTAGCCAGAGATGGTGATGTCATGTGGGTCCCCATCTTTGGCCTGGTCTGGACACCACACAGGCTCAGGATAGTGAAGCGCAAGTCGTATAGTAGATCTTAGGGTCCCAGGAAGTGGTAGGGGTGGCTGCCATGATGGTGATGTTCACTCCTTCCTGTTCTTTCATCTTTCAGTCTGCCAGCATCTGTGTCCACCACATTTTCTTCCCAAAGTCTGTCTTTTTTTTTTAGGACCCAAAACAGGGAAGTGATAAGTGGAATAGCTCATCCCCTCGTCATTTTGTCCATCAAATAGGATGAATTTCCAATACCAATTTTGATCCATTGCTTTCCAGGCCCATACTTGTTCTGTTTTCTGGGCACGATTCTAACACAGTCTTTGAGGCCTTTTTGTTTAGGCAATTCAGTCCGTCTCTCTTTTGCACCTCCTCATCACGAGTTATTGTTACAGGTTAGTGACATTTTAACAACTTTTATCCACTCTCTCAGAGTTAGACTAACAGTCAGGATAGGCCTACTAGGCCCCAGGTACAGAGGATCCCTCCGTGTCAACTTGAGGTATACTCAAAACTTCAATTTCATCTTGAAATTGAATATGGTCTTGTTTAAGACTATTCGGCTATTGGTGGCCTCAGGTCTATTTATCACTACACTAAGTGGTGCTAGTGCACAGAGGGAGAGAGAAAGGGGGTGGGGTTTGTGGTCAGACTTTTTGCTATGTGCTGCAGTAAAATAGGAAGCAGGCGAAGCAACGTTCTTCATTCATAACACTGCGACATTAACGGACATGAAATACTACAGCCTAGATTGTGTTCTAGGAAGGGGAAATTCACCCCCAAAGCAGAGAGCCAGCATAAGGCTATGAATTAATTTCAGTTGGAAATTAGAAGGTCTCTACTAGGAGTGAGGTTCTAATAGGGCAAACAACCTAACTAATTTTAAAATAGCACTTGATAAATTTACAAACGCGATTATAAGATGGAGTTGCCTGCAACAGCAGCGGACTGGACTTGATGACCCAGAAGGTCCCTTCCAGTCCTATGTTCCTGTGTACAAATAACAGGTTTAAGTGATGCATAGGACTTGTGCTGTGCCTCTGCACAGGGGGCATTTCACCCAGTGAGCAGTGTTTTGGATCAGAGTGGGTTAAAGGCTATTGATCCGTACAACAGACATTTAAACATGGAAGATTTCTTAAAACATGGTTAATATACTCTCCCTTTAAAGAAGACCAGGGGAAAAAATCTGAATGAATGGGTGCACGTTGGGCTAAATTCAATGTAGGGCCTAGTCTGGCACTGGCACAAGAGCCCCGGTGGTGGAAAATCAGTCAGGGGCTCAAGCTGCAATATTGGAACGGGACCATGAACTCCTCTCTGTGGGGAGGGAGGTGTTGACCCCGAAGGCCATATTGGAGAGTCTGGTTTGGGGGGACGCTAGAATGCTAAGCAAACATATCGACAGAATAATGGAAGTTACTGAAGTTGTAAAGGCAAAAAGAAGAATCAGAATATATGTATTAAAAATAGACTTGGCTGAAGGGCTTCAGCATTAAGTGTGTGTGGAGTGAAGGACCTTCCGCTGAATTGCCGCCGCAGATCGCGATTGCGGCTTTTTTTTTTTTGGGCTGCTTGGGACGGCCAAAACCCTGGAGCCGGCCCTGGGTATGCTCAGGCCAAGAAGGGGACAGAAGGGTAGCTAGCCTTGCAATTGTGTTACCCGTGGATCATTGTACCAGACCTAGGTAAGTATAACCGTTCCAGGACATCAACATTTTTACATCCGAGTTACAGCAGGGCAGCCTCCATTACGAAACTGCCTGGGCAATATGGCTGGTGGGAAACGTGTCTGGTGTGTGCCCCTACCACTTTATACTGGGATCCCATCACACTTCACAAATTATGCTGAGCTGAGCCAGATCGCTATTTGAACATTAAATGGGGACGGAGCAGGCAGCAGTCTTGTGTTAGGCCAGTGATTTCCCAACTTTTAAAAGCTGAGCCCTACCCCATGAAAAAAGAAATCCTGCAACATGTTCTCAAAGGCCTATACATCACTATATACTGCCTCTGTTTTCTACCACACCTAATCTTTTGTGCATTCCCAAGCACCCCCCCCCCCCCACACACACACACAATGTGGATCTTACCATTACTCCTCCCTCTCTTTTTTAATATGTTGTGAAGAGCAGTAAAATAGTTGAAGCTGACATTTAAAGAATCATCATTGGCATCACAGTTAGCACCCACTGAAATGAACAGGACAATACATACTTCAGAGCTATTGTGTCCAGCTCTCTGCAAACATTACTGCATCTGTGATATTCAGGGTCATAGAGACAGACTTCCTAATGTGACCCAACTGCTAGAGGCTAATGGAAAAAGAAAAAGAAGGAAGAAGGAAAGAAAGAATGAAAACTAAGGAGAACAACAGAGGCCTATCTGTACCCCTGGAAGTTGATAAGCAGAAAATGCTGCAGTAGGCCCCACTCCTCCACATTTGTGCACTTAGCTTTAGCCCTGTGAACAGATCAACTGATGACAGTTGGACTACTCATTCAAATGAAGCATGTGCAAAAGAGTTTGCATGATCAGGGCGTCAATTAGTAGTAAACCAGATTCCAAGTATGTTGCTAGTGGGCACTGTGCTACTGACAGTGCGGTCTTTCAGATGAAATATAAAGAAGATTTGGGGCACTTTTGGAACAGTAATTAAAGATCCCATACCACCCTTTAGAATAGGGAAATTAACTCCAGCATCCTGGCCAAATTCCAAGTTGCCTAATTACATTCTGCTTGGTAGAATTCTCCCTGTATTTTTCCATTAGGCAGCATTCTTCCATTTCTGCCTTAAACTCTTGTGTAGAGTTACTGCTGAATGGTTGCTATGTTTTACATCAAAACTGGCTGCAATTCAATGTTGAATGAAATGATCCTGGTGAATAATAATATGTATCATTTATGGAGTTCAATTTGTAAAACATTTGAGATGTTTCAAGCATGCAAAACATGATTTCCATGTAAGTCCTTTGTAACAAATCTTCAAATCAGACTTTCATTCCTGCATGCCAGTATGGATTAGATTTTGGGATTAGTTTTACCCACGCTGATAGAAGATGGCATATTGAAATACTGAATTCCAACGCATAGGGAAATAGTGCCGGTCTTGTCAACTCACTATTTTAACATATGAATCTTGCATCCGATTATACATACTTGACAGACCCAAGCATCAGAGAAAATGTTAAACATACAATCTGTTGTGCTACAAATCCCTCAGATGTTTCTTCTCTCTCTTACCATAAATAAGAGATTAGGAAACTTCTTTAAAGGAAGATCTTTAGAGGGAGATTTAAAAAAAAAAAAAGAAAGAAAAAAAAAAAAAAGAAGAGGTGGCAGGTCCTTTCCTAGATACTATCATTTCCTAGAATATGTACTTAAAAACATCAAAAAAGTACCCTCACTGTAACTGCAGAGAGAAAGGGCTTGTGTTTACAAATGAAGTATTGCACAGTTGTGTATACATTTATCAGCTCCATCATCAGGTATGTACAGGGAATTAGCCCAAACTCCCCCTCACCCTCATTTTTGGGCCAAATTCAGTTCTCATTTACAGCTAATTCTGGTGCCTTGTAGTACCTGACTCCAAGAAGGTTTCACTCATGTAATGGAGGGCAGAACTTGGGCTTCTGGGTCTACTAATATTAAAAATGCAGAATTACATGGTGAAAAAAAGTTATCAGTTACATAGTCTCAAGAATGATGACCGAACTTTGCTTTGCTTGGTCCCTGACTATGAACTAAACCTCAAAGTCTTTGATTCTTTATTTTCTTATAAATGATTAGTGTCTGGCTACATTTTCTACAGTGAGCATCTTAAGAAAGTGAGCTGGGGACGCCTGCCAGGACAGCCGTAAAAGTCACAGAATAGACATTTAAAAAGGAAGAACAAAAGGGCTTGTAAAAAAGGGAAAAAACCCACAAACCAACGTGGTCAGCCTTGACCACATGGCTTTTTACAAAGGCTGTAACACCTGTGTTGTTTGAGTACTGAGCACTCACCTTCTGAGGATTATATACAAAACAGTGCTAAAAGCTGTCCATTTTTTTTTTAAACTACAGGTGTCAAACAAAGCTACAGCACAGGTTCTTCCCTACTCTTACATTAACATTTCACTACATGTATGGAGAAGTCCCTTTCGCTAGGGTGACCATGAATGCATTTTCCATCATACTTTCACCTGGAAGCAAAGCTGAGTGTTTTAAACTGTACCTTGAAGTCAGCAAAGGGCTCCATACATGTGGGACCATTGCATGTTAAACTCACTTACTGTTCATTTAAATTGTAACCACTTTGGGCACGGCTCATCCTTTATGTTGTGTTATGTGTTATAGGGTCCAGTCTTCTAAATCTACTGTAATATTATTAATACTAGTATTCTGCGTTGTCACTGATGGAGAAAGTGAATTAACATGAAAGCAAACATTTCACTTAGGGCTCTCATTGCCTACCCTGCATTCAGGAACTGGCAGCTTCTGACTACCGGCTAAAGAGCCTCCCTTTTAATTCATTATTTTAAAGTGTGCCCTTCAGGTTATTTTGTAAGCCTCATGGTTGGCTTCTTCAGGAGCCTTCCTAAAACAGTGTGAAGAATGACTCATTGGGAAAGTCAGACATTCCATTTCGCTCAGTGGTGTCTGTCTATTTAGTATTATTACAAGCTTGGCTGGTCTTGTATTGACAGCCATACAGCAGCGTGCTGTACTACAGTTCAGTGATGTGAACAGACTCAAGCATTTTAAATTGTCAGTCAAATCAGGCTCTGAACTGAAGTCTCCCAGCAGCCGCCAGCTAATGTCAACAGTGGTACCTTTTATTTTTAAAGGCCATTATATGGATTTGCTTATCTTTATGAAAGGACAAGAAAACCACCACTGAACCCCTCTGACCAATATTAAAAATACAATAAATCACTGAAAGTGGCCCAGTGCAGATCATACATCATCTACTAATGATATGACCTGACTCTGTGATGGCCTTTAGTTTTTTTGAGTGCTAAATTCACTTACAATGGTGGGGAAAAGAAACAGTCACAAGTGACTTAAAAATATTTCCTTGTCATATCTCCCTTTTCATAGAATCATAGAAATGTAGGGCTGGAAGGGACTTTGGGAGGTCATCTAGTCCAGCCCCATGTACTCAGCCAGGCCCAAGTAAACCTAGACCTACCCTGACAGTTGCTCATTGAGCCTGTTTTTAAAGGCCTCCAATGATGGGGATTCCAGAGCCTCCTTCAGAAGCTTTATTCCAATACTTGACTGCTCTTCCAATGGGAAAGTTTTTCCTGATATTTAACCTAAATCTCCCTTGCTGCAGATTAAGCCCATTACTTCTTATCCTGCCTTCAGTGGACATGGAGAACAATTGATCACCATCCTCTTTAGAACACAGGATTTTAGCATACAACAGGAATGGCAATGCTATTCTTTAGGCCCAAATGTGTCAATAACCTCCAAATAAAAATGTGTAAAATAGGACTTTAGGAAGTAGAAAGCAAGGAGAGTCTGTTTGAGATAGGAAATACCACAAAAGGCATTAAAAAAAAATTGGATAATCACATATAGGGGTCTCACTAATTTACACAAGTCTTCTGGACTAGCAACAGAGCTCTTCCCTACTGCACGTGTAGGCACATACCGACTGTTGTATTACAAAGAAGTTGGTGCACGTTTTTCTTAACCCACATATTCTGTTGAAAAGGAAATAACACAAGAACAATGCTAAAGCAGTACAGTGTGGTGAGACATCACTATTTTCATCTATCAGATATTTCTTTAAATAGCCAGCCGCAAAACATGGCTGAGCTGAAAAGCAGCTTGGTTATTCAGCCTATTAGCTACTGCAATATAGTACACCACTTCTTTTACTTTCTAAGGCACTGGTACCATAGGTGCGGACTCGGCGGGTGCTCCGGGGCTGGAGCACCCACGGGGGGGGGAGAGAGGTGGGTGCTGAGCACCCACTGGTAGCCCCCCTACCAGAACCTCCCCCCCACCCCGCCAGCAGGCCCTGCAGATTAGCATCTCCCCCTCCCTCCCAGCACCTACCGCCCACTGCAGATCAGCTGTTTCACAGCATCAGGATGCGCAGGGAGGGAGGGAGAGGCGCTGATCTGCGGGGCCTTGGGGGAAGGGGTGGAGTGGGGGTGGGGCCGGGCAGACCTAGGGGGGAGCACCCCCCAGCAGATTAGAAACTCAGCACCTATGACTGGAACTCAAACACCTAAGCAGGGAACAAAGTTACATAAGCTGACAACATAATAGTGGCAATAATACTTTGAGATCTATTGAAAATCACTGTGTAAATGCAAAGGGGATTAGAATGAAGGGTTAACACAGTATCACCACCATGTGTATACATGAGTCTCAGACACTCAATGGGTAAAATTTTCTAAAGTGCCTAAGTCCCATTTTCAAAAGTGACAGCTGCTTGGCAGCTTCTCTCTCACTTCTAGTCAATGGGCTCCTAATTGTCTGAAGTGTTGTAGTCATGTTGATCCCAGTATATTAAAGACACAAGGTGGGTGAGGTAATATCTTTTATTGGATAACTTCTGTTGATGAGAGAGAAGCTTTCAAGCTCTTCAGGTCTCTGTGTAGCTTCAAAGCTTGTCTCGCTCACCAACAGAAGTTGGTTTAATAAAAGATATTACCTCATCCACCTTGTCTCTCTAATGGGTTCCTAAGTCACTTTTAAAAATGGGAGTGAAGCACAGTTTGAAAGTTTTACCCACAGTGTTATGAATTCACCTCACACTATGGTGCAAATCAGAGAATAGAAGTTCACAGAGCTGGGAGGGGGTAAAGCCAGCAAGAAAGAGGCGAACCAGACGCCCTGAGTTCTGTGGGGCAAGTCATGTTAGCAGCAGGATCAGACTTCTACTTACAAAGGGGAAAACTTATTTAAAATAAAAAAAAATAAAAAATAAAAATAAAAAACCACACATGTTGCTTTGTTAACAGTGTCAAGGGAAATTATGACTATCAAAAATCTACTCATAAGTAGAATATATAAAAACATTCCTCCAATGGAAAAGTCCCTCTTTACAGTGGCTATCAAAAGAGCCACTGGCAGAGAGGGATGACTTCTGTCTCTCTCTTCCCCTCCCCCCAGTAGCAGCTCTCCTGAGCCTGAACTAAAGCCCATTGAAGTTAATGAAAAGACTACTATTGACTTCAATGGATTCTGGACAACGGGCTCTGCCTATTCCACTTGGGTCCAAAACCCACTCAGCTTTCTCATGCAAGTAATCCCTAAATATTGCAAGACTAGGTGTGTTCTCTCTCTCAATGGAAATTTTGACACTGATTGCCACAAAGATAAGAGGTTTTTCTGCAGATTCAGCTTAGTGTCAGCGTCCTTGAGAATAAGGTTGTGCAGAAATCGGAAAAAAGTAGTGGTTTCCCCACAGGAAATCTGAGATACAGGTTGTAATAAAAGCCATCATTTGCTCGAGTGAGTGGGCTAAAAATAGCAGTGTGGCTGTGGCAGCATGGGCAGCGATCAGGCTAGTAGTCATCCAGCTACATACACGGGGGTCAGGCACGATTGCATGCAGGTGGCTAGATCCAGCTGCAACCAGTAGCACCGGCATGCTAGCTGAAGCAGAGCTAGTGCATGTCTATCCACATACACTCCAGCAGCTGTGAAGCAACACCCTTGAAGTGAATCTGTTCTGGAGCGCTGGGAAAAGACAACTATAGTTGAAATACACCCACATTTTTGAGGGGGACTGTGCATGGCACTGCAGAAGTGGAATCCAAGCTGGCCGCAGTTGGACACTGAATGCACAGAGACTACTCAACACATCTGAGCCCCAAGTCCTGCTTATGGGCCTGTTTACACGGTGGTGTAAGTCAGGAGTAATGCCACTGACATTACACTAGAGTAAAATTGCTGTGAAAACAGAATCAAGCCTTTGGAGGGGGACTTAAGTGGTGCAGACCTAGCACATTTCTGCCCACTTGCGCTGGGGAAGCACCTTCTCAGTTGCTGTGTGCCCTAAGACAGAGGCTCTCAACCTTTCCAGACTACTGTACCCCTTTCAGGAGTCTGATTTGTCTTGTGTACCCCAAGTTTCACCTCACTTAAAGACTACTTGCTTATAAAATCAGACACAAAAATATAGGAGTAAAAATAAAGCACATTACTGAGAAATTGCTTTGTCTCATTTTTACCATATAATTATAAAAAAAATCAATTGGAATATAAATATTGTACTTACATTTCAGTGTATAGTATATAGAGCAGTATGAACAAGTCACTGTATGAAATTTTAGTTTGTACTGACTTCACTAGTGCTTTTTCTGTAGCCTGTTGTAAAACTAGGCAAATATCTAGATGAGTTCATATACCCCTGGAAGACCTTTGTGTACCCCCAGTGGTATGCATACCCCTGGGTGAGAACCACTGCCCCAAGAGATGCACACTGTAAGCAGAATTACTATCTGCACCTTGTAGTAGCACTGAAACTATTCAGGACTTTCACCATAAACAAAAATCACTCTCCGTTCACCAGTGCATTCCATTGTTAGCCACGATGCCACTTATTATGCTGAGGTCTGTCTGTCTTTCAGTGGTTTTGATTCAGGTAATCATTATCCTTTAGGAAGCGGTCTCATACACAAAGTATACATGAAGGGCCAAACTCTGCTGTCAGTTATGCTACTAATTTCAGTAGGAGTTATGTGGGGCATAAACACACCTGATGATTTAGCCCAATTCCAGAAAGTTATATTACCAATGCTTATTGAGACTGATAGAATGACTCTCATTCTTAAACCCCTACAGCAATATGTGCAAATTGCGAGTTTGTATTCCATATTTGCAATTTATGAAGCTAATTTTCCCTATTACTTGAAAGAGATGGTTCTCTCCACTCTAATCAAGTATACCTGAGCCTTGTACCATCTGTCTAGACTGTCATTCCTTTGATTTATGTACGTGTTTTTTCTCTTATTTGATTAATTTGTTTTACATCAATTTTTGAAAAGCAATTTATTTTTTTAACGAAACTGCTGAGGCTTCCCATCTAGTGTTTGCACTATAAGACAGACCGTATAAACAACAACATTTCAGTAGGGCAACTATTCGAGGGAGTGACAAATCTCATCTCTCTGACAACATTAGAAATTAGTTCCCATTAGAAGAGGGCAAATAGCAGGGTGATGGTGGGTGGAAGCATTTAGACACATTTTTGACAAATCCTGACATTCCTTTTAATTTGAGTGGATTCGAACCTGGTTTTGTCTGAGATTTCCAATCAAATTGTGCAGGCTGTGGAGGTTTGGATTAGAACTACACAAAGCAATTAAGGTAAGGATGGGCTTTTTGATAAAAAGTTTTGCTCGAAGATAGTCTTTTCAGGCAGCTTGGTGCCCTGGCCAATAACTTATTCCTGCAAGGTGTGGAGTACTCTGCTCAGAATCAGAAGTATACTGAGACACCCACAAAGATGGGTCTTATTCAAACCAATACAAGACCAGGCCACTGCCTCAATTTCCCACTCCTTTCACCACAGCTGGTGCTTTGTAATTATTCTCCCCTTATGGGGTCTGGTTTAACAGTTCAGCTGAAACCTAGAAATCTATAGCCTTATTCTCCAGCTTGTTTATTCATTCATCCCTAGATAAGATACTGGTGTAGTAAATGCATTTTCTAAATACTGATCCAAGAAAATTAATATATAAAAATAATCCTCAAGGAATAGTTGGAGTAGGAGAGGCATGGAAAACAGCAGGATATTTTTTCCCCACAGAGTCTTTTCCAATGGGACTGGAATCAGCACCAGTATGATAAAAATGTAAAACATACATGAAATTACAACTCTTATATAGACTGCAGAGACCAGCAGGGTCATTTTACTTACTGTAGGTTTATTCAGAAATTATATAGAGTCAGAATGATTGTTTTTGCATTAAAAAAAGTGTATACATAGGTTTAACCTAAAATAAGGCATTTTAGTCCGAGGAAAACAAAAATAAAAGGCATGTCTCCATGAACGCGCAGTGTGTGCACGTCTCCTCGACAACAAGCTGTAGCTTCTCTAAGAATAAAATGGCTTCAGTATCTGAACAGCAGGCAGATATCACAAAAATTTAAAGATACAATACACTATGACCTGGCCTCTGCTCCAGGTCTTGTGCAGGTTATACTTGTAAATCTGCATATTGCAAGAACCTAGATAATAGATTTTAAGGTGTGATGGGGGCCATACTATGATCTATGCATAACACAGACCATAGAATTTCACTTAGTGATTTCTACAACAAGCCTGTAAATTCTGGTTGAGCTAGAGCAGGGGTAGGCAACCTATGGCATGCGTGCCGAAGGCAGCACACGAGCTGATTTTCAGTGGCACTCACACTGCCTGGGTTCTGGCCACCGGTCCAGGGGTACTCTGCATTTTAATTTAAAATTTTAAATGAAGCTTCTTAAACATTTTAAAAACCTTATTTACTTTACATACAACAATAGTTTAGTTATATATTATAGACTTATAGAAAGAGACCTTCTAAAAACGTTAAAATGTATTACTGGCACGCGAAACCTTAAATTAGAGTGAGTAAATGAAGACTCGGCTCACCACTTCTGAAAGGTTGCCGACTCCTGAGCTAGAGTATCTTTTTAAAAGACATCCAAACTTGATTTAAAGACTTCAAGTGACAAAGAACGCACCAGAATCCTAAATAAGACATTCCAGTGGTTAATTTCCTTAACTTAAAATGTTGAACCTTATTTGCTGTGTGGAACAACAGGCAGGCCTGAATTCAGCACTACTCTGGTGTCATTCATACATGTCCAGTTTCCCCACAAAACTGAACAAAGTTTGAATCTGGATTCTGAAGGATATATATCCATTGTATTAAGATGTCACTCCACAGCATACATGACTGTGCTGCAATTGTGCTATTGAGGTAACTGAATACTGTTACCTTGGGCATTGGCCTTGTTTCTCACTCAAACATACTAACCATACCATTGAATTTAATGGAACTATTCATGTAAGTACTGCCTAACATGAGCGGATTGCAGAATCCGGCTCATCACATGAGAATTTTAAGTCTCACAGTCTCATGCTTTTTTGGTGGCAGGACAGATAGATAATACCAAATACAAATTCAAGTGCTCACACATGTATGTTTCACTTCTCTTTGAGGAAAACAATGCAGGAGATCGCCAATTTGATACGAGATAAAAGCCGCCTCCACCACATTTCCTGTTCATAAGTGTGCAAGGAACAGATGTTAAGACTGAATAGAAGTCTTCAGGTACATACTCAAATTGCAAGGCCAAAGCAGAACAGCACATCAACATCTGCCAACGTTTTAAAACCAAATTTTATTTGAGATAAAGGGGGAGGTCTTGCTACAAAACAGCAATATATGAACAGGTACGTCTTTTCTTCCTAATCTCTTGTTTCTGGGTGTATTGTACAGAAAGAGTGTTTCAATGGATTACATATCCCCCGAGTATGTTGCTTAGAGACTCAAAGGCTGAATATTAATAATAATGAGTCATCACCATAAACCTTAGTTAATCTCCAGCTAAGTGGGCCAAAGTGCATGAAGATTTGTTAAAGAAGAAGAAACACTGGCATCATTTTTAGACTTAAAATTTTTGCCTGCATGGGGGGATCTGATTTTACTGTGTGCTTTTTCCCTTATAAAACTTCATACTTGAGATCTTAAAAAGCAATTAGCCACGCTCTAGTTAACTGCAAGTTAAGGACTCCTTTCCAGGGAATCAATCCTGTCTTTAAAGTTCACAGCCGAGGAAGCTTTATTAATGTTAATTTAACATTCATCAGTCACTTAATGGATTTTTGGATAAGGGTCATTACTACAGAACATTATCCCACTGTTTAATTGGAAAGAATATTTTCTTTTCATAGACTAAAATCTGATTTTAGTCTGCACAGAGAAACAGAAGGGCCAATGGAAGCATCAAAATCCACCGACTTTTATCCTCCAAATCACCCCTTAAAATCTGGATCATGTTGGTAGTGCCCAAAAGTAATTCAATACATTTCCCTCTGTGATACAAGGTGCTAGAAGATGTGGTGAATCCAGTTCCAAGTGGACAGATGTCGGTTTCCATGAGAAATCAGAATTAATTGGGTGCTGGTGAAAGGTGGTAAACTGACTGGTTTGGGGGCATCAATCATTTATTTATCCTCTGAATAGCTATAGCTTGGGCTGCTACAGTGCTAAGCTCCCCCACCTTGCTCCTGTACCTTACTTAGAGAAGCCTTCATAGCAGTCTCAGCTGAAAGAACCGAACAGAGAATGAACTGTCTGATCCTGCTTAGTGATGGCTTCTCTAAGTCAGGTACAGGAGCAGTGTGGGGAAGCTTGGCACTGCAACAGCCCGAGCTATAGCTATTGGATAAATAAGAGGATAAATAAATCATTGATTGCCCCCAAACCGGTCAATCAATCAAAGGTCACCACCTTTCACCAGCACCCAATTAATTCTGTTAGAAGCCTTGCTGTGTCCCCCCCTTTCTGATTATATCAGAGCTGATGAGCAGGAGTTCAGACAGTGGATTTTTGATTGCAATTCTAGTAGAGTGGGCTCTGCAAACAGGACAAGATATTCACAAGATATCTGAAGAGGGGAATTAGAAAAGGGTAAAAAGCAATTGCATTGCTAGAAAAATATTTAAAAAGAATCTTGAACTTTTTATTAGCACTATGATAGTACCATTAATGTACAAAGCAATGTACAAGATGCTAAAACAAAGGGCAAACTCTGCCCTGAAGATCAGCAGCCAAAAAAAGCACACACAGGCATCATCCAGTTGTTGAAATTTACATGCTAAAGCAGTGGCTCTCAAACTTTTGTACTGGTGACCCCTTTTACATAGCAAGTGTGAGTGCAACTCCCCTTATAAATATATAAAAACGTGTTTTTAATTTAACACCATTATAAATGCTGGAAGCAAAGCGGTTTTGGGGGTGGAGGTTGACCGTTCGCGACCCCCCCATGTAATAACCTCACAACCCCCTGAGGGGTCCCAACCCCCAGTTTGAGAACCCCTGGACTAAAGGGACCAGAGGAAGGTGTGTGTTTCATTTAGTCTCCCCTCTCAATTTGACCTGTAGTTTGCAAACCAGTAATTCCTTGGCTGCGGGAAACAATAGAGTAGCACGAGAAGTGGCATTAATTCAGAAGAGACCCAAATGCAAAATGTTTTTAATATACAACCATGTAATGTATTAAATATATCCCCCCACAAGGTACAAAAATTGAAATCTAGAATTCCTGGTTCTCATTAATTGTTTTATGAAGCTCTTTGGGCCACATTGTGACCCTCTTCCTCACACACAGAGGAGCATGTTGCTCCAAAAGCAGCCCAATTGACTTTGATAAGATTTGTACCTAGAGCAAGCTGCTTTTGAGAGCAAGTAAATTATTGGAATCTAGCCCTTTACATTTCTTTGTCAGAGTCTGAAAATGATCCTAGAAGCCCTTGATGAAATTGCAGATTTATTATCGTCAAGCTACAGTTATTATTCCTACAGATTTTCTTTGTTCTGAGACTTTTTTTTAAATAAAACACACAACTCAATTGTTTCAATCTTTTGTCTTGTTTTTTAAAAGAGGGTTCAGTTTGATCACTTATTTACATATAAATGGAGAGAATGCAACCAAATGTGGTGATAAAGATCTTTAAAAACAATCTCTCGCCTACACAAAATGTACTGTTTTTGCAATATATGACAGCAGATTATGTGGATGAGAATTAAAATTAGAGAAATTAATCCATAGAGCAATCCAAATGATATAGACAGCTTCAATTATCTACAGAGACATTCTTTTCTGTGCAGAGCTATTGGGTTTCCCCCACCACTGCCTCCAAAGTTGTGGATATTGAAATAATTCATTTAGCATAGTAAATACAGGTAGGAGTCTATTGCAAGCATGCGGGTGATAAAGGATCAGATGGGGAAAAGAAGGGGAACATATCTATAAAGCTAGGAATATGGAAATACAAGATTTTGCTCATTTTCTGTTTAGATAGTGAAATTAGCTTGAAATTTACATTTAAAAAGGGTTGGGCACACAGAGAGGCATTCTTAGGGCCTTATGGATATCTTAAGACTCATTGTTCATGAAATATAAAAAAAAAAAAATGTTGGCTGACAAGCAGATCAAATATGTGTTCACTTATGTAAGAACGATTAAAGATTCAGAATAGAAATGGAATGTGTGTGTATTTATATTTCCAACTTAAATAAAAGCCAATAACAGAATGTTTGAATGAGGGCTTTGGAAAATAATTTTAAAGATTTAAATGTAAAGTGACCCCCTGAGGAAAAAGCTCAATTGGGTGTGTGCCTCCCCTCAGCCCTTCTAAATATTTCTTAATGAAGTTACAAGCCTTTTTTTTCCCCCTTTTAAATAGTTGTGTAGTTTGTTTTTAAATAGTCTGGTTGTCTTTTTACATTAGAAATTCAGATCTTGCATCTCCTGGTTTTGCTAGGAGATTCTAAAGACGTAGGAGGCTTGTGACATCTTAAAATACCAAGGAAGTTAAACCTGATTAACTGAGAAGTGAGTTTTATCTAGACTGAAATATTGGTTTGTTATTAATGCCAAATTAAATCAAATGCCCCCAAAACTGCTGGGAGAACTGTTCATTTTAAAGGTTCAGTAACCCCGGCCTCTTCAGTTAGGGGCTGAGAAAGCTCAGTTCACACCTCAGACTGCTCTTCCTACTCCAGCAAAGTCAGGGAGGATTAAAATTCACAATATTCCTTCAGTAAAAGGACAAACTGGATTTTTGTTGGTTTTAAATTTCAGGCCTCCTCTACTTCAGAAAGGGGCACCATCTCCGCTTAAAAAAAAACAAAACACCACTTGCAAGCCACCTTAAAACTCACTTTTTGGGAGACTCTTCTACAAAACTTTCTAATCCAGTGAAGGCAGGAATGACATTTTTATCCATTACAGCTCCTTATACTTTCCTCCCTCTCAAGCCACGTCATTTCCTTCTCTCCCCCATGCCTGGCAATAAAATGAAAGTAGAGAAAATGAAAAGCAAAAAGAGAGGTTGGGGAGGGGAGAAGGGTAATAAATATCTTCAGGAGTGAGACAGCAACACAAGCAAGGATGGTTTTGTGATTAAGGTACTGGACCGTGACTCAGGTGATCAGAGTTCAATTCCTGGCTCTGCTGCAAGACTTGTGACACTGGGCAAGTTTGGGGGAGATTTTCTGGAGACCCAAAACCCTTTGCAGTTCCTGGAAATTTCCCCTAAGAGGAGATCCCTTTGTTCCTCATTTTCTCCTGGAGAAGAAAGGGGGGTAATGCACACCTATTTCATAGGGATCTGAAGTCTAAGTTCTATTCATGATCTTCAAATGGCAGGCACTCGTAAACATACAAGGTGTTACTGGTGTTCAGACAGCATAGCAAAGGAGAGCCAGCATAGCAAAGGAGAGCCTAGAAATACTTTAGGCAGGCAGAACTGTAGTCTCAGAAAGCAGAGGCCTGAAGGATGTTTCAGACGCACTGCAAAATAATGGGAGAAGTCTCACAGTAGCAACAGCTGTGATCTGACTGCAGCAGTGTGTCTTCTGGGAAAAGGAGAAAAAAATAGGGCTTCTTGAAACCAGCACTGCACTTGCCAAGAAAATATTTTTCTTAATATTTAAGAAAATGCACTAAGGAGGTTTCATGCCCCATGTGAGAGAATGCTAGCATGAGAGAGATTGAATCAGAGGGAGCAATGTAGTTATAGTGCTCAAAATATTCCATACATTGTTGAACCCGGGGAACTATAGATCGGTCAGCCTCACCTCAGTCCCTGGAAAAATCATGAAGCAGGTCTTCAAGGAAACCATTTTGAAGCACTTGGAGGAGAGGGAGGTGATCAGGAACAGTCAACATGGATTCATCAAAGGCAAGTCATGTCTGACCAACATGATTGCCTTCTATGAGGAGATACGGGGAAAGCAGTGGACGTGATATATCTTGACTTTAGCAAAGCTTTTGATATGGTCTAACACAATATTCTTGCCAGCAAGTTAAAAAAGTATGGATTAGATGAATGGATTATAAGGTGGATAGAAATCTGGCTAGATTGTCAGACTCAATGGGTAGTGATCAACAGCTCGATGTCTATTTGGCAGCCGGTATCAAGAGGAGTGCCCCAGGGGTCGGTCCTGGGGCCAGTTTTGTTCAACATCTTTATTAATGATCTGGATGATGGGATGGATTGCACCCTCAGCAAGTTCACGGATGACACTAAACTGGGGGGGAGAGGTAGATATGGTGGAGGGTAAGGCTAGGGTCCAGAGTGACCTAAACAAATTGGAGGATTAGGCCAAAAGAAACCTGATGAGTGCAGAGTCCTGGACATAGACAAGTGCAGAGTCCTGCGCTTAGGACGGAAGAATCCCATGCATTGCTACAGGCTAGGGACCGACTGGCTAAGCAGCAGTTCTGCAGGAAAGGACCTGGGGATTACAGTGGATGAGAAGCTGGATATGAGTCAGCAGTGTGCCCTTGTTGCCAAGAAGGCTAACGGCATATTGGGCTGCATTAGTAGGAGCATTGCCAGCAGATTGAGGGAAGTGATTATTCCCCTCTATTTGGCAATGATGAGGCCACATCTGGAGTATTGCGTCCAGTTTTGGGCTCCCCACTACAGAAAGGATGTGGACAAATTGGAGACAGTCCAGCAGAGGACAACAAAAATTATCAGGAAGCTGGGGCACATGACTTATGAGGAGAGGCTGAGGGAACTGGGCTTGTTTAGTCTGCAGAAGAGAAGAGTGGTGGGGGATTTGATAGCAGCCTTCAACTACCTGAAGGGGGGTTCCAAAGAGGATGGATCTAAACTGTTCTCAGTGGTGGCAGATGAGAACACAAGGAGCAATGGTCTCAAGTTGCAGTGGGGGAGGTCTAGGTTGGATATTAGGAAACACTATTTCACTAGGAGGGTGGTGAAGCACTGGAATGGGTTACCTAGGGAGGTGGTGGAATCTCTATCCTTAGAGGTTTTTAAGGCCTGGCTTGACAAAGCCTTGGCTGGGATGATTTAGTTGGTGTTGAGCAGGGGATTGGACTAGATGACCTCCTGAGGTCTCTTCCAACCCTAATCTTCTATGATTAAGTAACACCACTTAGCCCCTGTTACTGGCAGATCTCTATACCTGTGAAGCCTCATTGACTTCCCTGGGACTTAGGAAAGACATAGGGGTCCCGATATGCCATTCTCTTTGTCATATTAGGGCCTTAACCCTTAAATAAGAGAACAACTTGCAGCCTGGGTATCAAGTTGATTACAAGTCAGTTGGCTGTCAATGAAGAAGTAGCCATGTCAGCTGGTGGTTTCAGCAAAGAGCTGGGAAGCAGGGAGTTCTAAGAGAGGCCATGCCATACACTCACTGTGCCACTGTATCCTGGCAAGTTGTTGGACCTTCTTGTTGCCTCAGGTCAAATCACCCTGAAAACCAGAGGCAAGATCCGAGCTGCAGTGACTGAGGTCAATAGGACACAATGAGAAATACCTTGTTGGTGCTCTATAGATAAAATCATCGTACTACTATACAAACGAATACCGAAGGGGAGAGGCTGAAAAGGCTAAAAAAAAAAAAAAAAAAAACCCCAAGGAATGGAAATTCGATGGCTTAGTTTAAAATGCTTCAAAAAGTGGCTGTGGATGGATAGTGTACAACAACCAACAACATTCTTTCAGAGAGAAAGTTATGATTAAAACAATTCTACAAAGAAGAGGAGATTTGTGGGGGAAGCAACAAAGAGTCCCATGGCACCTTATAGACTAACAAATGTATCGGAGCATAAGCTTTCGTGGGTGAATACCCACTTCATCAGACGCATGTAATGGAAATTTCCAGAGGCAGATATAAATAGGCAGGCCAGAATCAATCAGTCTGGAGATAACGAGGTTAGTTCAATCAGGGAGGATGAGGCCCTCTTCTAGCAGTTGAAGTGTGAACACCAAAGGGAGGAGAAAGTGCTTTTGTAGTTGGCTAGCCATTCACAGTCTTTGTTTAATCCTGAGCTGATGGTGTCAAATTTGCAAATGAACTGAAACTCGACAGTTTCTCTTTGAAGTCTGGTCCTGAAGTTTTTTTGCTGTAGGATGGCTACCTTTAAATCTGCTATTGTGTGTCCAGGAAGGCTGAAGTGTTCTCCTACAGATTTTTGTATATTGCTATTCCTAATATCTGACTTGTGTCCAGTTATCCTTTTACCGTAGGGACTGTCCAATTTGGCCGATGTACATAGCAGAGGGGCATTGCTGGCACATGATGGCATATATAACATTGATGGACGTGCAGGTGAATGAACCGGTGATGTTGTAGCTGATCTGGTTAGGTCCTGTGATAGTGTTGCTGGTGTAGATATGCGGGCAGAGCTGGCATCGAGGTTTGTTGCATGGATTGGTTCCTGAGTTAGAGTTACTATGGTGTGGTGTGTGACTGCTAGTGAGAATATGCTTAAGGTTGGTGGGTTGTCTGTGGGCGAGGACTGGCCTGCCTCCCAAGGTCTGTGAAAGTGAGGGATCATTGACAAGGATAGGTTGTAGATCACTGATGATGCGTTGGAGAGGTTTAAGCTGAGGACGGTAGGTGACGGCCAGTGGAGTTCTGTTGGTTTCTTTCTTGGGCTTGTCTTGCAGCAGGAGGCTTCTGGGTACACATCTGGCTCTGTTGATTTGTTTCCTTATTTCCTTGGGCGGGAATCGTAGTTTTGAGACTGCTTGAAGATCTTGTAGGTGTTGGTCTCTGTCTGAGGGGTTGGAGCAAATGCGGTTGTACATCAGCGCTTGGCTATAGACGATGGATCGTGTGGTGTGTCTGGGATGGAAGCTGGAGGCATGAAGGTAGGCATAGCAGTCAGTGGGTTTTCGGTATAGGGTGGTGTTAATGTGACCGTCACTTATTTGTACCGTGGTGTCTAGGAAGTGGACCCCCCCGTGTAGATTGCTCTAGGCTGAGGTTAATGGTGGGGTGGAAGCTGTTGAAATCGTGGTGGAATTCTTCCAGAGTCTCCTTCCCATGGGTCCAGATGTCATCAATGTAGCGTAGGTAGAGAAGGGGCGTGAGTGGACCAGAGCTGAGGAAGCGTTGTTCCAGGTCAGCCATAAAAATGTTGGCATATTGTGGGGTCAAGCAGGTGCCCATAGCAGTGCCACTGGTCTGGAGGTATATATTGTCACCAAATTTGAAATAATTGTGCGTGAGGAGGAATAATTGTGGGGGAAGGAATCTTATACCAGAGACTTGTGCAATTTGTGATGGGAGCAATTTTACTACCAAGCACCATCTCCTGGCTCTTCTGGTACATTTCTAGCTCTGGCTATTGAGCAGTTGTTCTGTACAGACACAGGGCAATAATTGTGAGCCTGACATTGCTCCCAGTAAAATCAATGGAAGCTGTGTCATTGGCCTCAATGGTAGCAAAATTGAATTCTAAGGGTGTGATCCAATACCCTTAAAAGTCATTTAGAGTTTTTCCATTGATTTTAATGACAGATGGATTGGACCTTATGAAAAGGACATTTTACACAGAAGCAACCGCTGCTTGGCTTTTATTATTATTATTTTTTTTAAAAGCAGCTCTTGCAGTATGTACATCATTAGGAAATAAAAAGTGCTGCAACCAGAGGGAGCAATGCTTCAGGTGAGCAGCAGCTAATGAGCTGAGCAGCAGCTAACAAGCAGCAACTAATGACCTGAGCTGTCTTTTCTCAACAGGAGTGAAAGCCTTGGCTCTTCCTGCAAGGAAAAAGTTTCCCCGCTTTAGATCTTTGTAAAAAATAGGCAAAGGAAGTTCAAGGACAATCAAATGAGAATGACATTAAGGGTCAGATCAAACCTGCTGATCAACCTTCACTCCAATTGCCACCCCATGCCCCAACCCCGACATTGGCCCCTTTTCCAGCTCAGTCCTTTCCTGCAGCATTATTGGAGTTCAAGTGCTTTCAACGCCCTCCCTCTCCTGCAGAGATCCATTTCAAGTGCTCAGATACTGCCATGATGTGAGAAGCAAGAACCTACAGAGAAGCAGATGTAGATTCAGGTTGCCTCTACTCATACAGTTGACTGTTTCTCTCTGGGAATAGTTTTCCCACTACTTGGCAGATAAGTGTAGTCAGATGCATGACACACTGCCCAGTTTTGTGGCTACGTCAGAGCAGGAGGTTGCAAACACACTATGGTCTTCTCACCCAGGCTTGGTGGTGGAGAATTTGAATGAGCTAAGTTAGCATCACAAGATGAACCACTGTGAAAAATGAGGAAGGCATTTGGTTAGGGAGGTTCCTGCCTGAGTACCTGTCTGGGACACCAAGGAGAGGAGGACACCAAGGAGAGGAGGACATGGGATGGAGGGGCCTCAAGCTGCCCCCATATCCCCCCCACTATATGCACAATTAATACTGCCTGGTTATTACTTTAGGGTTCCTTTGAAGCTATTGTTGCTAAGATCTGCCTCTGAAACCCTTTGGAGGTCCATGGACTCCCAGCTGCTTATATTCTTACAGCGCTGGGTCCTCAACTTCTCTCCCCCATCTCATTAACGGGGTAGAAAGACTTCTGACCAGTAGCCCAGCTGGTCAGGAGGAGAAAATGGCAGTTTTTGGTAGGGGAAGAGGGAGAAACAGGGCTAATGTATTTTTCACTGGAAAGGAGATGTGGAGAAGGAGCAGAAAATATGAAGATGCAAGAACAGACCAAGCCTTGGGGTCCTTTTGGAAAAAAAAAAAAAAGTCCCAATATATGACCGAATAATGAAGTCTTAGCCTTTAAAGAGGCAAACTCCCACTGAAGCCAATAGTTTTGCCTGAATAGAGAGTAAGGCCTTGACTATCCAGGGAGTTATTCCAGAACACTTATTCCATATTAGCTCCATATGTGAATGCTCATATTCCAGAATTAGTTTAAACTAGTTTGGAATAAGGCACTCTAATTCTAGAATAAGAGTGTCCACACATGGAGTTAATCAGGAATAGTTAATCTGTGTTCAATTCACACTATACTTTATTCCAGATTAATTTTCATATAAAGGCTTGTCTATAACTTCAGAATTTGGCTCACCAACCCACGTAATTCAGCCACAAACTAGCAGTTTTTGAAAAAAAAAAAAAATCTGTGCATTTGTGTGGTAGAAGCCTTTTTATTTTCCTAGTAGTTTGGGGGTCATAAATTGATAACAGCATTTTGGTTTGACCTAGAGTGGGGTTACATGTCATCACTACAAGTAGTTTATCAACACTAGTTTTGTACTCTTTGACATCCAAACGTTCTCACGAGTATTTAATTGGGTTGCATGTCAGTGGCTGTGCCTGGAATAAAAAATTAAAGTCATCACCTCAACTAAAGGGGGCGAGAAGGGGGGAGAGGGGAGGGGAAGTGCAGCTATTAGACAACGCATAATATGCAGGAATTTGCTTTCTGTTACAGAAATGGAGTTTGAATGCCACTTTTCAATCTGGGGACTTCTAGCCTTTATGACTATGGGTCTGATTGTTTCATTGGTCATAAATATTTCATACTGCATAGCAAACAAGCAAAAAGGTAAGAAATGACGTTCGTGCATGCGCACGCAAAAGATTGTGTTTGAGTATTTGAGAGAGACTACAAACAAATTCATCACCACTGGGAATTTTCTGGCAAGCAGACAAGGTTTTTAAAATGAATCTTTTTCTAAAAATTTATTCTAGTACTAATGCATTTTTAACTTGCAAGGCACGGATGCCTGATGTCACATGGTATGACAACTAAAAATAAAAGCTTTCAAATCAGTATTACTCCATAATTAAAAAATAAAATAAAAATAAAAATAAAAAAGGCTAAAAATAATCCTCCAACCTACTCTCCCCAAACAAGCCAGCCAGATATGAGGAATGGGCAGATTTTAATTCAGATAATGTTTTCAACATTTTTCACATAGACAATTTCCCCCATCTGTAAGTTTTAGCTACCTGAATTTCAGACACGACATCACTAGAAGCACACATTAATACAAGCGATGAATCTAGGCGGCAAGATTTTCTCCCTCTGAATTCAGGAATGCTTATTAGAATTTCAGACTTCATCCAAATTCTATTTTTTCTTCATTAGGAATTCAGCTCTGCTCCAAAGGGTGTGTGTGTGTGGGGGTAGGGGTGGTTGTGTATGTGTGCGTGCGCGTGCGCGTGAGTGTGTGCGCACACCAAGGTAGCTGTCAAGCCATCCTATTGCTGACAAAGAGAAGACTTATTTTGCTTCATAGATGCTAACCCATGACTATTGGTCTGGTCTACACACAGATTTTACATTGGTATAATTATTTTTGAATAGGGGTGGTTTTATTTTTTGTTTTTTGTTTTTTGTTTTTAACTGAAACAACTATACCAGTACAACCCCTAGAGTGGATGTAGTTACACCAGTATAAAGATAGCTTATTCCCCTTCCTATATAGGAGTAAGCCGTACTGATACAACCAGCCCTGGAGTGGTATAACTGTGTCCCTACTAGAGAGGGGGTTATATTGCTTTAACTATATCAGTGCACAGGTATACAAATTGTGAATAAAGAAGTCCTATGTAAACAACTGGTACTAGCAATGCACAAGAAAAACGATTTGGCTGAGAGCTGCTAAGGTGACACCTACTCAATGAGCTGCAAGGTAAAATATATTTATGATGAATATGAAATTATTTCCAAAACTAAGCAGGGGAGCAATGAGATTGAGGATGTGATGTCCATGCAAAATCAAAATTTCTGAGAGGCACATTCTGGAGGCCAGAACGCAGAACTGAGAGACAGAAATTCTTGAATTCTAAACCCAGCTCCAACAATTCATCCCTTTGTGTCCTGGGACTCTCTGCTTCGCTTTCCCTATTTGTGTAACAGTAGGTACCCCCTTACTGAGACATCACTAGTAACGTTTGTAAAACCAAATGAAGAGGAAAAGGTGGTGAGCCTACCAAGGCTACTGCTTACTCACACAGCATTCTTTCATTGTTTCCTTGTTCTACCACATCCTGTTTATCTCCACCGAGTGTGGTGCATCATAAGTTTACACTGTAAATTCTTTGGGCACAATGACTAAAATGGGGACTTAATGGGGGCTTGTAGGCATTAGTACAATACACAGAATATTAATAAACTGTGTTAGCCACAATTTAAATCTAGATACTCCTGAGGGGGAAAAAAAATCCTCAATCTGAATCTGAGAGCCTACAGCTTTCAATCTCACACAAACAGCATGAATAATGCTACTGAGACATTCTTAGACTCACATCACGTTTCTCTCCATGAGTCACACAACACAATTCTGTTAAGAACAAAGCCGTAAAGACAGCAAATGGAACTGTTCAACAATTACATAATTAATATTTTCTTTCTGCTTAAACTACTTGTGTTTTAAAATATTTTTCCAGGTTACACATACAGAGACTATCAAGAATATAATCCAAGGTATGTTGAAAATAAATTATGTCTGATTTAAAAAGAGTAAAATAGAGTATTAAGTTACAATGTCTGGATTTGAAGGAATGGACCAGAGGACATATAAAAGGTCTTGTTTGATGTACAGTAACTCCTCACTTAAAGACGTCCCAGTTAATGTTGTTTCGTTGCTGATCAATTAGGGAACATGCTTGTTTAAAGTTGTGCAATGCTCCCTTATAACATCATTTGACAGCTGCCTGCTTTGTCCACTGCTTGCAGGAGGAGTAGCCCGTTGCAGCTAGCTGGTGGGGGCTTGTAACCAGGGTGGGCTGGCCGCTCCTCTCCCCCCCCCCCATCAGCTCCCGACTCCCCTAAGTTCCCTGTACTGCAGCCGCACAGCAGGCTATCAATTCCTGGCAGTTCAGCTGTCCCTCCCCCCACTGCCATGTGCTGCTCCTGCCTTGGAGCTGCTCCCAGAGACTCCTGTTTGCTGTGTGTGGGGGGGAGAGGGGGAAAGAGGGGCGCTAATGTCAGGGTCTCCCCCCCCCACTCCTGCACCCCGCTTACCCCTTCTCCTTTTAGAGCAGGGAGGGGACACGAACAGAGAAAGGCATAGAGAGCTTGGGGCAGCAGCTGCTGTCTCAACTTCCTGATCCACTTAAAAAGACAATGCATTTAAGAGTGGGTCAGCTTACTTAAAGGGGCAGTGTACATCTCTCTCTCTCTCTCTTCTCCCCCCCCCCCCACAAGGTGTGGGTCTGTCTCTGTCTCCCCTCCCTCGTGTTCATGCTGCCTTGTGTGAGAGGCTACATTAACAACAATGTGTTAACCCTGGAGGGCTCAGCCAACTGCTAGTTCATCATTTAGCAGCAAGACATTCCCTGGGAAGTATTCCTCCCTCTTCCACCCTCTAACTTCACCACCTCAACCAAGCTTCACAATCGTCATAGCTGTGAACAGTATTAAATTGTCTGTTTAAAACGTATACTGTGTGTATATCTATACAATATTTAGTTTGTCTGGTGAAAAAAATTTCCCTGGAACCTAACCCCGCTTAACATCTTTTAATGCTTAAATTCGCATTTTTCAGGAACATAACTACAACGTTAAGCGAGGAGTTACTGTACATAGAAACATTTTTACAGCTAAAAAGGGTACTTAAGGAATGAAGGAAAGAATGCAACTTGTAATGGGACATACTGCACTCACTTTATTAAGCAGTTGGAGGGAGTTCTATTAGCAGTATGAGAAGCATGATAGAGTTAATCAGTTTAGGATAGCAGGCTAAATGGGTATTTATTATTGCTTGGCCTCAGCGAGAAGGAAGATGAGCCCTCCGAACTCACTGCTAACTGCTCTCATTAATTACCACTCTATACTCTTAGTATTTGTACTTATATTTTACAGAATATGTTTAAAAAAAATGGCTCTGGATGATCTAACCTCATGTTTTTCAGAAAACGGAGACATTGACAAAGCCCTTCTTCACCTCAAAACAAACACATAAAAACCTTAATACAAAAATGCTGTCCTCCAACAATACCCTACCGTTGATTTGTCTGAAGTTAGCATGTAGACAGCCATAACTGCCCAAACAATGAAAAATAACCATTTGAAAAACTATACCCCATGACTTCATTCATTCTGATCATGCACGGAATAAGATGCATAGCTAGGAATGTGTCATACAAAACATCTTTCAGCATGCAGAAGCCTGCATGCACAATTTCCATTTTTTGGGCACACGCCATTTTAAAACATCTAGCCTTTAAATTATACCATCCATTGAGTATAGGATGCTCTGGAGCACCAAGTCCTGGAAGATTCTGGATGTTCTATAATGCAAATTGGGGATTGCACTTGCCAATGATTTCTTTTTCCTTCTTCAGATCTGCTTTTCTCCTCTACACTTTCATCACCTTCAGTTTGTAGAGCTTTGAAGGTCAGAAAATATTTGGGCTAAGTGTGGTTTTTACAAAATGGATTACAAGCATATTAAATTCTTCAAGTGAACTACAAGGATGATATTACAATTAAGATCCTGAACTGGGATTCAGGAGATCTGGGTTCAACTCCTGGCTGTTCCACAGACGCCTTGCCCCAGGTCCCCTATCTATAAAATGATACCTGTGGTTTCCCACACTTCACCTGTCTTGGCTATTTGGACTGTAATCTCTTCTAAGGCACATACTGGTTTTTGTTAATTACACTGCTCTACAGCCAAAATGCTTCTGAAATAAATGTAGTCAAACTTTACTAATTCTGGGTCACTGAGAACAAAAATTATGCTTCAAATTGTTGACTGGCTCTAGTTTTCAAGATATGCTATTGGGTCAGTATATATGACCCTTGACTTGGGAATGGCGGAGGATAAGTGAGTTATAAAGGGAAGGGATCTCAATTTAAACCAGAAACGACTAAAATACATCTTTGACTGGATCTATGAATAAATCTATGACTGGGTTTGGACAGTACTTGCTTTTTAGGCAAAACAATGAATGATGCAATCTGAAGCTGGTATTGCATCATACATGATATGAATTGCATCATGTTATTCCTAGAAGTCATGGATGATGCAATCATAAAGCTTACATCACTCTGCTGAACAAATTGCCCTATATCAGCTCTAGAATCATACAAAAACAACAAGGAGAATCATACAGTGTCGTGCTCTCTTATTTGTCAGTGTTTGATTTTGCAAAGGGACACATTTCTGTTTAGCCAAAGTGAGCAGAGATGCCTCGTACTTGTGTGAACAGTGCAGATAACTTCTGCTATGTTTGTGGTGAAATGACTTTTGCATCACAAAAGCGCAGTATAACCACTATGGTTAAGAAAGCCTATCACCTTTATTTTGGCTGCAAAATTGGAGATCAGGACAAGAGGTGGGCCCCACACATATGCTGCAACACTTGTGCAACAAATCTTCGCCAGTGGTTGAATAGAAAAAGAAATATATGCCTTTTGCAGTGCCAATGATTTGGAGAGAGCCAACAGATCATACCAGCAATTGTTACTTCTGCATGCTGCCTCCATGAATACAAGAGACAAGCCAAGAAGTGCCAAGTAGACACTGAATAGGACTAAAATATGTACATAATAGTTTTTTACCTTTTGTTTCATAATACATTTTATTTATATAACCCTTTTGCTGATTTTTAAAGTGTAACAAACAGGACAGGTGAAATATTATCATGTAAAGCAACCATAAACATATGAAAAGACCTAGGTTTACAATTTATGATTAAAACTCTACTATCTACACAATATACATAGACATAAAATGTAAAAACTTAAATATCTTAGAAACAGTAGCCAGTTGTTTTAATTGTCATATTTGAATTTAGCACATCAAAATACATAATAAATAGCACATTTTATCTCTGAAGCAGACGACTTCTCAAAAATCCTAGACCAGTGTTATCTATGTATGTAGGTCTATATGAAAAGTGCTCAGTGCAATGGGCTCCTAACCTTGATTGGGGCCTCAAGACACCACTGCAATTTAAATAAAAAAGGGTCAGATTCACTATGTGCAGCATAAGACACTTCAACACACAATTAGAGAGTGAATTAAAATTATTTCTGATTCCCCATTATAGCTATGAAGATGATTATACTGAAGAATGCCCAGTTTATGGCAACCTCAATCAGGAGATTTTAGGTAAGATATCTTATTCTAAGAACTTATTAAAATCAACATACATTGCTTAGAGTCAGAATGATTAACATCCTTTATGAATGGCTCTTAAAACATGAATTTCTGAAGCACTGTTTGTTGATAAAATGGATACGCACTTGTTCCAATTACAGGGGAGAGAAGCAGTGAACCTCCAGTTGCTCATTTTAAAACCAAAATGTGTTAATTCCCATAATATTAACCTAGAACTTGGGATAGTGCTGAGACAGTGGATTGACTAGTGCAAACTGAGTTTGCTATTTTACTCTCCAGACATTAAGATATGTGAATGAAGAGGGCAATTTAAAGGTTCTCAAAAGCACATAAGGGCCAGTCTAGTCTACATGCAGAGTTGCACCAGTTTAACTAAAGGTGCAATGTTAAACCAGTACAAAAGGCTGCGTGGACTTATTTCAGATTCAACTAGGCTTATTTTGTTTTTTTCTTAGAGAGATTAGCAATAGGTTTAAACTAAACTCAAAGAAGAGACAGTGTTCACAAGGGGGTTTGCACCAGTCTAACTAGAACCAGTGCAAATTTGTGTTCACACTTTCAGCCTCAAAACTGCTCGATGAGGGAAGATGTCCATATTATCAGGGCATAAAATGAGGCATGAAAAGAAAAGGTAACTTGGCCCAAATTCATAGAAAGTTAGTGGCAAAGCGAGGAATAGAACCTTGTCATTTTGCCCCCTCCCCCAGGCCCTGCCGTTACTCTAACCCTGACTCCGGGTATTTCTCTTACCCAGGAACTGTCCCTTCTCAGCTATATTTAGCTTGTGAGACCTGACAAGTTACATGGCGACTGGCACTATTAAGTCTGTCAATGTTTTAAGTTACCCCATAATTAAAAGTTCCAGTAAAACTTTTTCTGGACAACCTAATACTGTCCAATAATGTGATACCGTGAAAATAAACTCTACCCAGGGATTTCCTAGCTTTTTATTTCCTGGCAGCCGGGAGAGTGAGAAAGGGAATATAGTTTAGAACCTGAACTTCCACTAAAGTAGATTTGGAGAATTGAGTTCCGTTAATCTTTAATCAGAGGAAGAATCTTCTAACCACTACGAAATTTTTTCCATTTCTAATCATCTCTAGATGAATGTTGCTATGAACAAATGAAGGCCCACCCGCGGAGAAACGCTAATGAAGTAAAGGTACCCTTATTTATATTCTTGCTCTTAGCCTTCTGCATTAAGGAAGGCACTTTGCCTCAGAGCTCCTCACATGTACCCAATGGCAGAATATAACCCAAGACTTCAGTCTTCTCCTTACAAAAATGGACACACCAATTCAGCAGAGCACTTAAGCATGTATGTAGGGTGTTTTGCTCCATCAGGACCTTAATTGAGGAAGTCTGAGGATTGCAAGCAGCTAAGTACCAGTCAGATGTGTCAAACTTGTCAATTCATCCATTAGTCTGATGAAAGGTTACATGTTGAAGTCATTTTAGTATTTTGATTACCAGTGTTTTGTAATGTGCTCAGCCATGTAGCATTGGGATACTGTATTAAAAACTAGAAAAACCAGGATTTTTGGTTACGTGGAAGACATATCCACTACTATAAATTCAGCAATGGCCTGAAATTAAAAATGTTGCTAACCATTGCTAATAAGAAGTTGCCAAATAAGTTGCAAGCTGAAAAACATGGTAATCATGAATTCATTAGGGATACAGTTCTATATTTGATTATCTCTAACATGGCCAGTACAAGTACCCTAAAAACGTAAGGCCCAGAGTCAATACCACACCCTGTGGCCAACACCACACATCCTCCCTACTCCCAAAGCAAAACCGGTGTAGGATTTTGCACACCCTGCAAAAAAACTGGCATCCAAGTTAACTCTACTAAATACCAGGATAGGGAAAAGAAGAAACAGGGTTGGGAAACCATCTAGTGATGTCTCTGATCCCAAAAATTTGGGGTTGACTTATACCAGTAACTCCTAAAGTGGGGTTCTCACACTCCTGGGTGTCCACCCTGGGTTATGCAGGGGTCTGTCCCTTGAGCCAGGCCAGAACACAACAGCATTCTGGCACTATTGCAGCACAGAGAACAAAATGGCATCCTCTGCATAGCATGACCTCACACATGCTGTGAGAGAGAAGTCACATTGGCAGATATGTTCCAATAGTACCAGAAACGAAAGGGGTCCAGGACATTTAGTCAGATGCCAAAGGGGTCCTTGGCAGAAAATAACTTGCAAACCACTGACTTATACAATACATCCCTCATCCTTCAAAACTGAAACATCTCACAAGAACACTATGCTGAAGGTTCCAGACTGGTGGGTTGCCTTAAGAAGCTGAAAATCTTAAAAGGTGTAGTGATTAAGGAAAGGATTAAACTGAACAAAAATGATTTTCCTCTCAGGTGGACGCTGAAGGTCAGATGTGCTATGCCTCCCTCGATCACAGCATCAAGGAAAAACACAGGAAGCCTAGGAAAAAGAAAGCTCCTCCGTTAGAAGTGAATGAAGAAGAGATGCCATCTAAAAACAGCACCCTGGCTTCCCAAACTAGCATTTATCTCAACAGTGACCAGCTGGCCGCTGAAAATAAACCAACAGAGGAAGCCATTCATGATGACCCTATCAGACTGTTTGGCTTGATTCATGCAACATAGGAAAAGACTCCTAAAGAGGATCCCTGATCCAAATGATCACAGAAGATAAAGTAGATCTTTCACTTGTTTATGTTGGGGGAAAGAGACTGAATAAATAGCATCCTGAATTTGGGAGAATAGCTTGGTAAATGAAACACTGATCAATGGTATAAATGGGTAAGTGATGCATTCAAATTGCTGGGCATAACTGCAAACTAATTTAGGTCAGCAGGTAGCAGGATTTTAGACACAGACTGCTAATTTTTAAAGCAACCCAAAGAAGAGCTGGCCGCCTTCATATGTATCTATTTTGCAAAGGAGTTACGAGAGCCAAGTATCTCTCAGAATTTGCCCCCAAATTAGCAATTATCCTGCATACTTTATAGCAGGACTTACTTCTTCATTTCTGTTGTCCATGGATCCCACTTCAAGGGATCTAAAATGGGCCACATGGCCCTCTGTAGAAAGCTAGCATATTTTGTCTGTTATTCTATGTTGTTTCAGAAGTAGTTTGGGAAATCATCAGAGGCACTTTAAGACTGACATATTTAATAGTTAAAACTTGTTCTGCTGTTCAATATTTAATACTTTGCTACTGTGACCTGCAGGAATATTTAAGGTTAATTAGAAAATAATGTAACTGCTTCAGTTCATTTCATTAGTGCTTTGTACATCCAGCAAATTTAATGATATCCCTTGTATACTCTTAGCTTCCTATGGTGAACAGTACTAGAATCTCAAATCTCTACTTCTGTACCAATAACATTTTATCTGTCTGTATTCAACAGTCTATAAAAGAAAGTGGCAAATAATCTGTAAAAATAAGCCTCTTGAGGAGGACAGAATGATTTCTACTGGGTTTTACATTGTCACTGTAAAAACTATTTTAGGAAGACTGGGGAATAAAAAGACTTTTCCTAACAATTCAGTAACTATATGCATACGTCATACTTAAAACTTACAGCACAATTTTAGTTTGAAAGCTCTTTGGGTGCAAAGACTAATTTGATGTATGGCACATTTTGTGTGCTTTGTAAATAGTAATAGTAGCAAACAATAACACACCACTGCTATAATGCTGCTGCATCTGGGTGCCAGGGCAGATTTTTCCCATATAAAAAGCATAATGGGCTCTGGTGCCAAAGAAAAGCAGAAAGAACTTGATTGCTCAAGGTCCCATTTAAAAGCAACACACAAATTAACTTGCTTTCCTAGAAACTATTTCATTCTAAGTGAGATGTAGACAACTAATGTTACAGAGGCAGAAACAATGCTAGTATGGAATCAATAGAAAATACATGAAGCATTGTAAGAAAACAATTCCCCAGGCTAATACCTCCCTGCCCCCCAAAAAGAGGTAAACCTGAACCTAAACACAGGAACATCAGAACAAGAAATGCTATCTTAATCTGGTCACCTTAGTTACCATAGTTGAGTGAGATTGAATCAAAGTAAAGACTGAGCCTTATATCAACAAGCTCTTGGCCCCACGAGACAAAAAAGTTTTGAACAGCATCTCTGTTAATGGTAAGGTGACCAGATATCCCAATTTTATAGGGACAGTCCCAATTTGTGTGTCTTTTTCTTATATAGGGTACTATTAACCCCTCACCTCCTGTCCCGATTTTTCACATTTGCTGTCTGGTCACCCTAGTTAATGATGAGATGTAAAGTAAGTATTTCAACTAAGCTGACACACCAAACAGATCTAGTACCAAGCCCCTTCGAGGTGATTACAAGTAAGGCTTATCTAACTAATTAGACAAGCAAACAGCCCTCAGGACAAGTATTCATATTGTCACATTTATATTATACAGGGAATACAAAATAAGGAATATTCTCAGTGAATACAATTTATGAAGCCTTTCATCTAAATAAAGATTGGCCAGGGTCTGTTACTCCCTATGTTTCTCTCACTTTTTCAAAGGGCACTCCTACCCCACATTACCCACTTCCTGGCTAGATAGCTCTGCTGAGGCCTGCCTTAGGCCAGGTCTACACTACCCCCCTAATTCGAACTAAGGTACGCAACTTCAGCTACGTGAATAACGTAGCTGAAGTTCGAAGTACCTTAGTTCGAATTAGTTCGAACTTACCTTGGTCCACACGCGGCAGGCAGGCTCCCCCGTCGACTCCGCGGTACTCCTCTCGGCGAGCTGGAGTACCGCAGTCGACAGCGAGCACTTCCGGGTTCGACTTATCGCGTCCAGACTAGACGCGATAAGTCGAACCCAGAAGTTCGATTTCCAGCCGTCGAACTAGCGGGTAAGTGTAGCCAAGGCCTTAGCTTCCATTTAACTCAGTCTCTCTTAAAAAGTCCACACAGGCCAGATATTCAGAACATTCCCCCCTCCTAGGGTCCAGTTTATTAAAACCTGCAGAAAGTCTTTCAAAAGAAAACTCAAGGCTTACAATCTCTTCATCCCAGTTTCAGCTGGGACCAGTCCCTCCTCCCTGAGGCTCTGTCTTTCCTATAGAGTTCCAGTACTGTTCACCTGCTGTGCTGAGCTAAGCACAGCACAGCCAGCCTTCTAGGAGGCCTGAAGGATAGCCTTTTCCATTGCTACATTCCTCTTACTGATTAACAGCCCAGCCAGGGCCTTCTTATGCCCTACAGTGCCTGTAACTGCTGCTAACCTGCAGCTGTCTATCCCTTTGTAAGGCCCAGGTGCCTTCCCTTAAGCACAACTGGGCAGCAGGTAATCAGTCCAGGTGCACTGGACCCCACACTCCCTCTCAAAGGGGCCAGTGACATTGTAAGACACTGCTTGTACTCTGTGCATGGAGTGTATCTTTGGCTTCCCTCTCTCATGCTGAAAATCCCAAGTGTCTGATAATCAAGGTTCAGAGAACTTTATCAAGGCCCCAATTCCACAAAGCACTTATGCTTAATGCCCATTCAAGTCAGTGGCATTTAAGCACTTGCTACACTTAAGGGCATGTACTTAAAGTCCTTTACTGAGTTGGTGCCTAAGTCAGTACACTTGGTTCCCTCTGTGGCATTGTCAGTCTTCACTGATTTCAGTCAACTTATGACAATTTACACCAACATAGGGCCTGCAATATTCTTTTACTTGTCCCTTGGCAGTTTGGTAGGAGAAGTGTAGATGGAACTTATCAGAGATTCTCTCCCGCACTTAGCTTTCCCTTCCTGGCTGATCACTGCAATGGTTAAATTATCTACCGTTGTCACCACAGCCTCCATTTTAAGATAAATATCCGTAACGTTCATGTCAATAATACACTGAGACACTTCTACTGTTGCTGGGTGAGATAGAGATTTTTTTCTCCCCAGGCTGCAGATATCTATATAATGAAGCATTTTGCTGGCTCTTTGGTCTCAGGTTCACTTTTTAACCTGGACTAAGCCTGTTGCATTTAGGCACTACATCCCTGAAAGCCATAACCTGGCCCAGCAATAGCCTTTGTTAGTTTTTTTGTGATAGTGGTTTTTTGGGGGTTGCTGAATGCCTCTTAAAAACAAGCTGTCTGGCAGAGAATTCTTCCCTGCTCTTTAGGCAACATATCACCTAGTGGACCTGACGTAACTTTTGGTGTCATTGATTAAATATTTTGGTGTTATTGATTAAATGTTATATAATTACAATGAACTATAAAAGTGAATTTATTAGGATAATGTTAAGAATAAACACTTGCGCTATTTAAATATTTTACAATGTTAATAACAAACTTTTAAAATGATACAGTATAGTCTGAAACCACCTTCATCATATCAAAAGCATTTTTGACATTCACTAAAGTCAAAAGAAAAAGAAACAAAGAGGAAAAAGAACAAAACCATAGTGAACAGGGGAAAGATGACTAAGACAAGAGATGGCAGACCAGACAGAAAAGGTACCATGTAGAGCCAGGTTGTCATACAAATATCACCCGTCTAGTCTATAAGTTTTTCAACAGTGTCACCTGGCACATCAATAGAGCTCCCTGGATACATCACCATTTCTTAGATAGTGGATAGAACTAAATATTGAAAAACAAATGACAAAGAATTCCACAATTTTTGTTATGCGCTACTCTCAGCATTCTTAGTCGGGAACTGCTAGCTTCTTTCACTTACAGAAATTAATATCAGATACAGGATCAAACAAATGCCTCGAGGTTTTTCCTGGACCACTTCTCTAGAATTCTAGTCTGTTGGGACAAGTATGTTGGAATATATCTACTTAAACTCAATCTGATAGCTTCTCTCTAAATAATTTCTACTATATCTTAACTGAGTAAGAATTGTACAATACTGCTAGGTAGGAATGGACATCAGCTTCTATCACCCGTATTGGAAATATTACCCGTAGAACAGCCAGGGCCCATCCAAGGAACATATTGAAATATACTTTAAAGATGTTTCAGAAGAGTTAAAACAAAAGAAGATAAATTATGCATGCAATATTTCAAGGATGGAGAGGATTTGGGATTATTGAGGGGGGAAGAATTTTATTTTAAAAGATCCATTTGAAAGGGTATTTGTAGAGCATATCAACTACTATTCATGTGTGTTTAGAACAGGAAGAAACATAAGCCAACAAAAAATATATAAGAAAGAATTGTTTGTGTTTATTGTTAAAAGGCAGCCATCATCCCATGGAAGAATCCAGTGTTCCTAAAGTCAAAAAAACCCACCCAGTGAATGGAATCTTATAACGGATTTATGTTCCTTTGTGCCATATCACCTATCCTGGGGGGTATAGCAAACAAAAAGAGTGCGCTTGAGATTGGGATGAAGGACTTCTAAAACTACATGCACAAGAGCCTTTTCTACTACTAAGATTAGCGACAACCTAGCAATGCTTTCTGTAATATACAGGAGAGGTTCTGCCTACCTTTCACTCGATTATTTTCCCAATAAAATTATCTTTAAAGTCAATATGAACTGGGTAGCTGAACTGTTAGCTGGGGAGAGTTGTTGCCCTTAGAACAAGTTTTCTGGTTTCTCAAAAAACAGATGAGAAGTCTCGCATCTTACACTGAGATTGAAAGCTCTTCTGGGTTAGGACCATCTTTTTGTACTGGGGCTCCAAGGTACTACAGTAATATATACATGCAACCAACCAAGCAACCAGATGACTACCTCGGTACAAAGTCACATGCATACGGAACACTGGTTTTCCTTCCTAAGGAGTGCAACAATGGCCAGTTAGGGTTATTGTGGACACAGAATGTATGTGCATGTGACCTAATGGGCACCAGGAACCTTAAAACGATTCCTCTAAGTTCTAGGAAGCAGCATCAAACCTCCCAGGACCTGTTGGGAAAGGGAAGCATGCTTCTGTGGCCTGAAAGAGGGCTGTAATAAAGCTGCTGTGCTTGCAGCAGTTATACTAGCAATTACATTAGAACAATCTCCCTGCCAAGAAAGGAACAGGAAGTGGGGCCATGAAAAACAAAACAAAAAAGACCCACAACACAATGAAGTGCTTGCAACAGCTAGAAAGTTTTCTTCGTGGAGCAGAAAAGATTACCCAGCAATGACAGCTAAGCCAAAACGTGCACCAGCTGAAGCGATGTGCTCTGTAAATCTGGGAGAGCATTTGCCCTTGAAGTACCTACCAAACATGGGGTCACTAGCATGTTATTTTTTCTGTGCTTTAGAGTATGTGGACCCTTATTACATCACATTAGCATGAGGAAATTGTCATTTGTAAGACTGGGAATGATGAAATTGCAACACCAAGTTCATATTTAGTAGTGCTGTCAATTAATTGCAGATAACTAACGTGATTAACTCAAAAAAATTAATCACGATTAATCGCAGTTTTAATTGAACTGTTAAACAATAGACTACCAATTGAAATTTATTAATTTTTTGGGTATGTTTTTCTGTATATTCAGATATATTGATTTCAATTACGACACAGAATACAAAGTGTACACTGCTCACTTTACATTATTTTTTATTACAAATATATTTGCATTGTAAAAATGAGCTCTGATTTTCAGTGTCCAGCAGCACCTAGGCCCAGAACAGTCATTAGAGGGAGTGTCCTGCTTAGCCTGCATAGCCCTGAGCTGGAACATGCTCAGTCACTCTATGAGGATGACTAGGGTCCAACCAAAGTCATGGCCATGAAAAACAAGTCAAGGACCATGAAATTGGGTCTCCCCCCGTGAAATCGGGTCTTCTGTGTGCTTTTACTCTATACCGTACAGATTTCACAGGGAGACCAATGTTTCTCAAATTGGGGGGTCCTGACCCAAAAGGGAGTTGCAGGGGGAGGGGTGTCACAGTATTGCCATCCTTACTTCTGCATTGTCTTCAAAGCTGGGCAGCCAGAGAGTGGCGACTGTTGAATAATTTGGCTGAAATTTTTCAAAACTCAGCCTGAGGCAAACATTCAGCATGGAAAATTTCAGCTTGAAAGATTTGGTTGCTATAAGTAACTGAAAACAGGGTCTTATAACAGGAAGTGTTGGGAAATCTTAATAAGCAATGATACCAACCACACCTACCGTGTAAGCACTCATTTCAAGCTTTGTTTAAATCCACATTTCTGAACCTTTTGGAGCATTTGTCTGACCTCCCTTCACTAACAATTTGCACTTTGAAGAGTTCAGATTTAAAAACAGGACTTTTAAAAATATCCCATATTAAAAATGTATACAAATAGGGCTGTAGATTAATAGCCGTTAACTCACGCGATTAACCAAAAAAAATTAATTGCGATTAATCTCAATTTTAATCGCACTGTTAAACAACAGAATACCAATTGAAATTTATTAAATACTTTGGATGTTTCTCTACCTTTTCATATATATTGTATTCTGTGTTGTAGTTGAAATCAAAGTGTGGATTATTTTTGATTATAAATATTTGCACTGTAAAAATGATAAACAAAAGAAATAGCATTTTTCAGTTCACCTCATACAAGTACTGAATTGCAATCTATCGAGAAAAGGCAACTTATAAATGTAGATTTTTTTGTTACATAACTGCATTAAAAAACAAAACAATGCAAAACTTTAGCGCCTACAAGTCCACTCAGTCCTACTTCTGATTCAGCCAATCGCAAAGACAAACAAGTTTGTTTACATTTACAGGAGATAATGGGGCCCTCTTCTTATTTACAATGTCACCTGAAAGTGAGAACAGGCGTTCGCATGACACTTTTGTAGCCGGCATGGCAAGATATTTACATGGCAGATATGCTAAACATTCGTATGTCCCTTCATGCTTTGGCCACCATTCCAGAGGACATGCTTCCATGCTGATGATGTGTGTTAAAAAAATAATGCGCTAATTAAATTTGTGACTCAACTCCTTGGGGGAGAATTGTATGTCTCCTGCTCTGCGTTACCTGCATTCTGCCATATATTTCATGTTATAGCAGTCTCGGATGATGACCCAGCACGTTGTTCATTTTAAGAACACTTCCACTGCAGATTTCACAAAACGCAAAGAAGTTACCAGTGTGAGATTTCTAAAGCTAGCTACAGCACTCGACCCAAGGTTTAAGAATCTGAAGTACCTTCCAAAATCTGAGTGGAACAAGGTGTGCAGCATGCTTTCAGAAGTCTTAAAAGAGCAACACTACATGCGGAATCTACAGAACCTGAACCACCAAATAAGAAAATCAACCTTCTGCTGATGGCATCTGACTCACATTATGAAAATGAACATGCGTCAGTCCGGACTGCTTTGGATTCTTATCGAGCAGAACCTATTATCAGCATGAATGCATGTCCTCTGGCATGGTGGATGGGACATGAATCTTTGGCACATCTGGCATGTAAATATCTTGTGACGCCAGCTACAACAGTACCATGAGAATACCTGCTCTCACTTTCAGGTGACATTGTAAAAAAGAAGCAGGCAGCATTATCTCCTCCAAATGTAAATAAACTGGTTTGTCTGAGCGATTGGCTGAACAAGAAATAGGGCTGAGTGGACTTGTAGGTTCTAAAGTTTTACATTGTTTTATTTTTGAACGCTTTTTTTTGTATACATAATTCTACATTTATAAGTTCAACTTTCATGATAAAGAGATTGCACTACAGTATTTGTATTAGGTGAATTGAAGAATATGATTTTTTTTACAGTGAAAATATTTGTAATAATAAATATAAAGTGAGCACTGTACACTTCGTATTCTCTGTTGTAATTGGAATCAACATACTATAGTTGAAAATGTAGAAAACATCCAAAAATATTTAAATAAATGGTATGTTATTGTTTAACAATGAAATTAATTTTTTTAATTGCCCGACAGCCCTAAATTTAGTAAAACAAATGTAATCTATTAAACTTTATAAAAAACTGCCAAATCCAAGAATGTATAAAAAATTTATTACGCAATTAAGATTTATGATGAAGTAAATTGAAAATTAAACATTAAAACCGCCAATCTGATAGTACAGCCACATTACAAAGTCATAATACATTATACTGCATTTGGACCTTCCAGACCAGTGTTTCCAGGAGCTTAATAATGTGCATATATAAAGCAGGGGTGCACAGCAGAGGCTAGGAATTCTGGTGAAATACAAAGCCAATGTACATTATTATTAGCATATTAAAATCCATGTCTATAAGCAAACAAAGAAATGCAAATCACATTCTATTATGGCAAACACTACTAAATATAAAAGTTTAACAAATAATTCAGCCCAAAGAAGGAATCTTGATTCCGTCCAGTGGACTTCTGGGGCCAAATGAATGACTCCTCATTAAGGAAAGGTGCCCGGCCCACCTTGGCTGAAGGCAAAGCTGGTCTCCAAGGAATTATTTTGGATGAGAGGGAATGTACATAGCAGGACTAACTATATACTAGAGCACTATTCCTCAGCTCTCTCCCTATCAAAAAATGCAATTTTCAGATTGCAATGGTTAATTAAAATGTCTTTGATGTCTTTACAAATTTATAAAATAATATTCTCTCTGTAGCCTTCCAGAAATGCTCCTTCTGTGTCTTTAGTGATGAAGTCTTCCAAAAGAACACCTGTGCTTTTCTCTCTCCCATCATTGTAGCTGAGTTTTCTGGATACCCTGGAAAAGAATTTTAGATCATAAGTTACTGGTAATTAAAAAGCATCCATGCTAGCTGAATCTCCAAAGAACAGAACAGAAGCTGAATGCCAAAGCAAAGACTCTAGTAACCTTAAAATAAGAATGGCAAAATGCAATAGGCCAAATACAGGAATTCCCACATCCATCCAACTGCCGAAAATCCTTTATTTTTTCATTGTATTAATGCCTAAATAATATGAATAAATTAAATGAAATCTGCTTTAACCTAATTTAGGTTAAAAACTTTAAAAACAACTTACTGCATGTGTACGAACAGAAAGGTAAATTAAAGTTTTGCTCCACTGAAGCAAATACATCTATACAGAATTCATCTACAGCTCTACTTTTCATTTTCCCCCTCAGGAACTGAAGGATTGGCAGCTTGTTGTTTAAATTTGTTGTAAACTAATCCACTCTGTGATCACACCCTCAAGTGGTCTATCCGAATACAGTCTGAGCCAACAATTCATAACAGATCTATAATAAATCTGTTAGTTATTGACCTTTCCATCTCTGAAGTTGATCTTTAATAATTAGCTTCTTGCTAGAGGTTGCCAAATCCAAAGTCATTACAGACACAAGAGGACTTGGCTCGTTCTTCCCCAGCTGCTGATAGAACATACAGCAACTTTGTTATCTACTTGACTAAGATTTCTGAAGACTTCAAACCACTCAGGGCAAGTTCCATTTCCAGGATGTTTACTGCAGTCATCTCTTGGACCTCTAAAGCTATCATAGCGCTGGCCTGAGGAAACTATCCAGCTGAGTCTTAATTCAGGTTGCACAAATGTATAGTCACTGATTTGCAATTAAGGAACACATTTTCTATTCCAGATAAGTTAGCAATCGAAGAGTCACTAATGCTTTTCACATGAAGCCTGTTACTTGTATGCACGAAGAAAAAAAAGTTTCTGGCTCAAAACAACTTGCCCATATCATAGGGAGAGGTTTCCACTTATAACAGAGAGAAGAAAAAAGCACGAATTAAGAAACTGAGTAAAGATGTAATAAAAAATATTTACATGAGCAAGCTCAAGCAAAGCTCACAGAAAGACCACCTATCCATTAGCTTGCTCAAGATCATCCACTAAATCAACTATTTTTTAATCTCATATATAAATGAAAGGCCTTAACCACATGGGGAATTATTAGCTAAATTGGAAAAGACGGGGATCAATATGAAAATTGAAAGGTGGATAAGGAACTGGTTAAAGGGGAGACTACAACGGGTCATACTGAAAGGTTAACTGTCAGGCTGGAAGGAGGTTACTAGTGGAGTTCCTCAGGGATCGGTTTTGGGACCAATCTTATTTAATTTTTTTATTACTGACCTTGGCACAAAAAGTGGAAATGTGCTAATAAAGTTTGCAGATGACACAAAGCTGGGAGATATTGCCAATACAGAGAAGGACCGGGATATCATACAGGAAGATCTGGATGACCTTGTAAACTGGAGTAATAGTAATAGGATGAAATTTAATAGTGAAAAGTGCAAGGTTATGCATTTAGAGATTAACAACAAGAATTTTGGTTATAAATTGGGGACACTCAGTTGGATGTAACAGAGGAGGAGAAGGTCCTCGGAGTATTGGTTGATCACAGGATGACTATGAGCCGCCAATGTGATATGGCTGTGAAAAAAGCTAATGCAGTCTTGGGATGCATCAGGCGAGGTATTTCCAGTAAAGATAAGGAGGTGTTAGTACCGTTATACAAGGCACTGGTGAGACCTCATCTGGAATATTGTGTGCAGTTCTGGTCTCCCATGTTTAAGAAGGATGAATTCAAACTGGAACAGGTACAGAGAAGGGCTACTAGGATGATCCGAGGAATGGAAAACCTGTCTTATGAAAGGAGATTCAAAGAGCTTGGCTTGTTTAGCCTAACCAAAAGAGGGCTGAGGGGAGATATGATTGTTCTTTATAAATATATCAGAGGGATAAATATCAGGAAGGAAGAGAATTATTTAAGCCTAGTACTAATGTGGACACAAGAACAAATGGATATAAACTGGACATCAGGAAGTTTAGACATTAAATTAGACGAAGGTTTCTAACCATTAGAGGAGTAAAGTTCTGGAACAGCCTTCCAAGGGGAATAGTGGGGGCAAAAGACATATCTGGCATCAAGACTAAGCTTGATAAGTTTATGGAGGGGATGGTATGATGGGATAGCCTAATTTTGGCAATTAATTGATCTTTGATTATTAGCCCAATGATCTGTGATGGGATGTTAGATGGGGTGGGATCCAAGTTACTACAGAGAATTCTTTCCTGGGTGCTGGCTGGTGAGTCTTGCCCACATGCTCAGGGTTTAACTGACCGCCATATTTGGGGTCTGGAAGGAATTTTCCTCCAGGGCAGATTGGTTGAGGCCCTGGAGGTTTTTCGCCTTCCTCTGGAGCATGGGGCACAGGTCACTTGCTGGAGGATTCTCTGCACCTTGAGGTCTTTAAACCACGATTTGAGGACTTCAATAACTCACACATAGGTTAGGGGTTTGTTACAGGAGTGGGTGGGTGAGATTCTGTGGCCTGCGTTGTGCAGGAGGTCAGACTAGATGATCATAATGGTCCCTTCTGACCTTAAAGTCTATGAGTCTACTGTATCGTGTATTCTGTTGCCTATAAAGCTGGATTAGTTATGAGTCTACAAGAACAAGCCTCTGAGGGAGCTGAAGTTTCAGAAATCTGTTACCTTAATATTTTCTTTCTAAACAAAAATCAAATTAATATTTGCCCACTGGAAAGCTGGAAGTCTCCCATTTCCAGTGGTAGATAATATTGTACCTGTTTCTAGCTAGTATGCCACAAGATATCAAAACCTGAACCTGTCAATGTACTGAAGTTATTAATCCTGGGTCTCAGAAAAGTAATTTTTTTGGGACGGATGATAGGATTTAGGGAAGGACACGTGATGAGAAGAGAAGCAAATTCTGTGGTACGTTTAAAAATACTTGCGGATGTTAAGTCAATCTGCAGATTGGAACATTAGTGCTCTTTCTATATATTGATAAAGCAGACAAGATGTCTGTCACGTTTCATACTTTATCATATATTCCATACCTGTGCACATAGATTTAAATAATGTATTCCTGTATCATGTATACATACCAACTACAGCCTTTAAAATCTTAATGTAAAAAAGTCCCTTGATACAATATATTACAAAAAGTCAGTGACAAATGGATCCTAAAAATATAGGTTTATACAAAGAGTAATGTAGTGTTATCAATTCAGTGATTAGCTGCAATCATTTTTTTATCATAAGTTCATAACCTATATATAGGCCCCCCCACTCCTCCAAACCACCACAAAGAAAATAAAAAATAAGGAGCACAGCACATTTGTAAACCTTTTCTAAAAAAATTAAAAAAAAAAAAATCAAACTTATTTTGCTGCTATTTTGTAACTACTGAAAAGTCACTTGCCTTTGTTAATATTTTTGTGCACTTCTGGATGAGCCATTACTTTGCAATGTTCTAGGGATACTTGCATAGACATTTGCAATCCTGGATTCTGATAATAAAAATAATGGGGTGATAAGGTTAAGCATCACATTGAGCAACCTATCCAGTACAGTATGTTAAAATATTGGACTATTCTGACCTTAGGAGCAAGCTCAGAGCAGCAGTTCTAAGAATTAAAAAAAAGCATCAACTTACTTCCATCTGTGAAGTATAATGAACGTTCTTTACATGAAAGCCTCTGGCCAAATTTAATTTCAATACAATTTGTACTTTTTAACAGTGAACATACTTAAATGTAAAACTAATTTCCTTTAAAGACCTTATAATTTATCAGCATTAGAGAAGGATGGAAATATCTTGCAATTAGGTTTAGGGTCACAGAAAGGCATTGCGGAGAGCTGCAAACATCAGTTAAGAGATATAATACAAAGGGATATAAGAGGTTAACAACTCAGAGCAAACAATAAAATGAGACTTATCTTGGAAAAATGAGACCTAAAGCAATACTGTTAACATGAAAAAAACCTTATTTCTGAAGAATTTGTACCTACTATACTTACCAGAAACACAGATTATTAAAACTGTAAGGCATTAACAAAAAAGTATATTTTTTTCCAGTCTTTTAACTATGTGCATTTGAGATTGTTTTATGTAGTCTGTCACCATTTCCCCTGCATATTTAGTTCTTCCCTTGCTGAAAAGATTCTAGTGTAACAGAAAAACTTTTCTAAAAGAAGTTAAATTTGATAGTGTCCATTCATATATCTGGGGAAAATAATTCAGAACACAAATGTTCAATGGGAGTGAGAAACTTCTCAAACAGAAATGCTGAAACTGATGGCAGTAGACAAATTAGATACATGTTTGTAATGCTACCTTGTAGGGAAAAAAGCTAGTGCAATTTGCTTACATAGAAACATCATATCGGAGTAGAAAGTTAACAGTCCCTCTTCCATATTGCTTGTATGTCATCAGACATGGAATACGGCATTCAATTCTGGGTTTCATTATTAGAGCCCTGTGCAAATGCAAAATTTGGATTTGCATCTATCTGCGATCAGCAAAAATGATTCGTGTATACAAATATTAAGCGGATATCTGCGGATTGGCAGGGCGCTACTCATTACTGGACCTATAATAACTGGACAGAACTTAGGGAACAGCAACAAGAAATGACATGAGGGGCTGCTGTGATTGATTTATAAAGAATGATTAGGACAGTTCAATACTTATAGTTTGGCATTTAATCAGGTATGAACTGGAACATAGTAGTGGGCTACAAAATATTTAAATAGTATAAAATACCACAGATACAGGGGAGTATCAATAATAAAGGCAGTATATAATAAAAATGTCAACATTTTGGTTGAATATCAGAGGGAAACAAAAGCTATTTAGACCGAAGAATCCTGACCCAACAGAGGTGGTGGAAGCTCCATCACCTGGGACATGCAAGGACTAACTGTGCTAAACAACAAAAGTGTATAACAGGAAATAAAACTCTGATGTGAAATGGAGATGGGCTAGATAACCTCACAGGAACGTTTCATGTCTACTTTCTGTAAACGTATCCGATACTGTCACTTTTAACAAGCAGATCAGGGCGACAACTTTAAAGAAAAGAAAGTTAAGTTTGTTTACGTACTATTTTCCACTTTTCCTCTGACATGATTGAAATTGTTCATCCCTAGATATCAAAAGTGTCCTTCTTTGGGAACCCCAGAATGGACATTTCATGAGAGAATATCATATCCTCCTTGGAGAAGGATATTTATGTAAACAACTAGTTCAGAGATCACAGAAGGTAGATCAGAGTAACCAACAAGTTATCACTAGGAGATTCCAGGGATGTAAAGCAAGGATGACAAGAGATATCAGAGGTAAATGACACCTCCTTTGAGACCAGAAGCTGGATCTCCATCAAGCTATTCTGTCAAAGGGTAACTCTGGAAAAAGATGCGGTCCCCAAAGTGTGAAATTTTATTACTCTAATTATGTTGATGATACCAATCTAGGTTAGCTGTTGTACAGATTTAGCCCAGCTCTACAACTAGGAGAGCTTTGCTGGTATAAGTGTACCACAGTGGCAATGCATGCCTAGTGCAGATTCAGTTTATACTGGCAAAACTGAGCTTTTGCCAATATAGCTAATACATTATGGATAACCTGAAAAATTTTGCTTGACTAAATGCTGTTGTAAGAGAGCAAGAAAGACTCTGACCAGAAAATTCTTTCCCCTTACATGACTTCTTTAAAAATCGTAAGGGCTTTCCTCCACCCCTGCTGATGTTTAGAAGGGTCTTTTCATCAAGGGAAAAGGCCAGCACACCCATTAAATGTGTCTGGGTCTGCCCATTTCCCACTTGTCTCCAGCTTCTGTTTACACTACTGACTGCAGGCCAGCTTCAGCAGCAGCAGCACTGAAGCAAGACCTCCCAACCTCTGAACTCTAGAGGAGTCCCAAAGAGTGAAAAATCCCTCTCCTGGCTCCTACTACTCCCTTGTCTACACTATAGTTTGGAGAAGGATGAACAACCTTCCTGTCCCCACCCCCAGCCACATACAAAATGGTCTGTGAAGGGAAGAAGGGGGTCCCCCTGGCTGTCCCTTTTTGCCTCTTGCCTACACAGGGCTCCCAGAAAAAGGGTACACTCTCCTGGCACCAAACTTAGAAACAGCAGAAGCTCTTCTCTTGTGTTTCTGGTAAAAAGTAAATGCCCCCTTACAGGCACTAAGGAGAGGCATACCTGCTCCCCCCAAGAGCAATGCAAAAGTGATGACATGCTAATGACAACTCACCAATAACAGAATCATGAAAGTGAACAAACACAGTGCTGTCAAAATGCACAAAGTAAAAAAAGCCGAGGAAACAGAAAAAAATCTTGAATCACTTTCAGGTTATCTTATGTACTTCTTGCAACAAGAGGATGTATAACACCTCCAATGAGTAATGAGATTTTTCAAGTTGACAGTGTCCCCATAAGTTTCAGCCTGGAGATTTTATGGCCAATTTAGATGGACCTGAAAATAATGTATTACATTGGAAATATTGACAACTTTAACTATGAGAACTATTGAAGCAGGTGCTGTTGTATCTGAAGTAGCTTATTTTAAATCTCAAGCTTCAGATTTACAATTCTCAGCAAGTCTTTTTGATGGTAAATATAAAGATTAGGAATTTTATAGGCCCCGGGAGTTTGTGCTTATCTAATCTCATACCAGTTTAATTTTTCAAATTCAGAACTTGAGCAAATCTTCTTGCTGACTCGGTGGCAGCACTTTAATTTAGTTTCAGTCCTCCTGCAGATCTACACTTACAATGCTGCAACAGTGCAGCTGCACCACTTAAGCGAAGATGCTCCTATGCTGTTGGGAGAACTTCTCCCATCGCCGTAATTAATCCACCTCTGCAAGAGACAGCGTCTATGTCAATGGGGGAAGCTCTCTGCTGACATAGCCCTGTCTACGCTGAAGGTTAGGTTGATATAACTATGTCATCCAGGAGCCTTGATTTTCACACACCTGAGAGATAGTTATACTGATATAAGTCTGCAGTGTAGACCTGACCTAGGACATATTTGTAATCTTGTTACTGTGTAACCACCAGTTCTGTAGAGCTGGAAGCAGGAACTCCGCAAGAGCAGTAGTAAAAAACTTAGTTCTTGAAAACATGATTAACTAATCAGCGACTTCCCTATTACACATTAACGGATATTAGCTATGTATGATATTAGCAATATAGCAGAGAAGGGGAACAGGAAAACCAGTATTTATTAAATGAAGCCTTAAGAAGAAAATTCTGATCTTATCCAAAGAAAAAAAGGAAATCACCCCAACAACTCTCAAGCTGTGGTCCAGGATGCCCTTCTTGGGGATCTCCAGAAAGAAACATTTTGAGACATATCCAAGGATTGTTGGGAGAAGAATGGGTGTCCCTTAGGAAGAGGTCTGCAGAATTAATGAGTTGGAGATCTACTGGCTTCCCCTTAAGAAAAGCCCTCCTAATTGATAAAGTAATTCATAATGCCTTTTGAAACTTACCTTGCACAAAAGTACTTGGACTAACTGGATAAGTGTGATTTGAAGAAGTATGAAACCCAGAATCCTGAAAATGAAGCACTGAGAAATTAAATCAAAGTAGACACTTACAAGCATGTTACAGTTAACAGCCTGGGTCAGAACAAAGAAATGGGAATCCTGCACTAAGGGCCTGATTTAAAACCCACTGAAGTTAATAGGAGTCTAATGATTCCAGGCCATTATCTTGTCCGGCTCAGTTTCTCTGCCTGCCTCTCTCACACAGGGCTGTGAAGAGGATTTAACAATGCTCATAGTTTGAGATTTTATTCCGTTTAAACTCAATTGCAATGAACTAAGATTAAACTAATACTTTTGTTGAATATTTGTAGGGGCCATGTTCCCTAAAAGGGGGAAATGGGATTGGGGGCCCATGATCTTAAAAACACTTCAAGCATTTCAACCATACTGGTCAAAAAACTGAAGCAGGAATTTTAGATTGACTTAAAGCTTCTCTTGGACTAAATCAATCTTTTTCAAGATGACTATAGTACAAGCTATAATTTTTTTACCCTTCTGCACATTATCAACCAAAAATAGTATAGTAAAAGTGTTCTTACAAAGTTTTCAGATGCCTGACTTTGACAATTAGGGCTATCAAATATGCCAGGAACAATCCCATCCATCACTCTTGAGAAATCCAGGCTAGTTGTCTGAGGATTAATATTTTTTCTATGAGGAGACTGATTACTTGCTCTAGGAAAAATATCTTCAGGTATATTTTTCAGTTTCTTTACAGGTGAAGACAGAAGATCTTCATTGTGGAAATCTGCTACTCTTTTAATTCTGGTAACTGCAGGTAAAGTTCGTATGGGTGAGTTAATTAAAGCATTTACAGTTTCTGACATCTGTATGCCTTCATATTTCCTTAAGTTCGAAGCTCTCAGAAACGTGGGCAGTTTTGGAAACCCTTCGGAACACAATCTCTGATAAACCTCATCAAATGCACTATCATATTTTTTATGAGACTTTACAGAATTACAGAAGTAGGACTTGATTAGTCTCTCTTTTTCTTTAGTGTTTGAAAGAGGCTTTCTAATCTTAAGAGGTTTCTGAAGTTCTTTGGGGCACAGTTTCTGGTAAAGTTTTTCAAATTCATCTTCACATTTCTGGTGAGTCTTGACTGGACTTTGATTCACAGGAAGTGAGGAAAAAGAATGACTGCGCTGCAGTGAAAAACCTCCCCTGAAAGTTTTTATTTCAGGATTTCTGATTAATGCATTTGATGTTCTTACTAGAGAATAGTTAAGTGGTGGAAAGGTATTAGCATCACCATTCAAGTTGCAAGTGGACAAATGGAACCCTGATGTACCATCGAAAGCTGTATTGTCATTTTTGCCGTTCTTACTCTCTTTCACTAGACAAGGAGATGTTGTGCAAGTTACAGAAAAGCATCCCAGAGAAAGTACTTCAGGCAGCTTCCCATTTGGGCTGCCTTTTGAGTCATGTAATGACACGGTGGTCTGAGGTAGACCCTCAGTTAGAAATGTTTCTTCCGTTCTAGCAGTAACATTTGGAAAAACAGACTCTGAGATGTTTTGGTCTATTCTTTGAATGTATGAATTATCTTCTAAATTTCCAGGCCAATCTATTTCCATTTCACTTGTATTAACATGTGGGTAAGATACCATACCAGATTCACCATTAGTCACACACCGTGTCTGACATTTGCCATCATGAAGAAGTTGGTTACTCTCATTTAAATTATTTCCAACAGGCAATTTATGATCATTACTGTTTGTATTAGGCAGCATAGGCTTCAATTTAGATGTCCTGAACCTTCTTATTCTTTCTATGGTGACATTAAGCTTTGATTTTCTAGGAGGCCATCCTCTGTGTTTGTAGTGTCTGATTATGGAATCAGCTGCTTTTTTCTGAGAGTGTTTGTTCATCAACTTGCTAAGTGTCTCCACCATTCCTGGATACAAATCTGCAAGTGTGACATTATTCCAGGAACATTCTTCATTTGCAGACTGGTACTCTTCCATGAAGCTATCATAGCCCGTTTCATTTTTTTCTAGAAAAGGTACATGTCTGGGTAGAGTTATCTTATCTGCTGAAATAAGAAAAGCAGAAACACATAGTATGAGAGACCTGGATGCAGGAGGTGCATTTCTAGATTCTGCTTTCCTTCTGAAACCATTAGCTTGGTTATGTATTACGCCAAATAAAGTTATAAACAACAGTGATTAGAACCTTTCAAATAACGTATTAATTACATAGCATAAATCTAATTTTAAATATTAGAAGGTGTACAAATATTCTTGCAGTGTTGATCTTCATGTGCTGTTAATAAAGCCTTGTAAAATTCTAGATTGTTTTCTTTTTCATGAGTAAAATTTCTAGTGTTTTTCATCATGATTCCCATCAGATTACAGGATTGTTGCTGGACAAATATGTTTTAGTAAATTTTCATCAAAGTTTGTACAAGACTATATTAACAGACTGCAGAAAATGGATACCAAATGTCTTGGAGTACAAACTATTTTAAAGTTCTTCTGGGGCATAAGTGGGAGTTGTCCAAAAAGGACTTCTTGCAACAAGAATATGTACAACACTCAGTGGTGAATGCATGTTAGTGCAAAATATTTTCACTGCCAAGACAAATAGAGTGCCAAGACAAATAGAGCCTCCCCTCTTATCAAATCTGCAATAATGACTGGGAAGTGAATGTGAATTTCTTAGCAAGCAAAGACAAAAGTGTCATAAAATTTACTATGTTCATTTGACAACTGTAATGTTTTAAAGTTATAATGAGTAACTTACTAAGTGCTCTGAAGTATTTACTGTAAAAGTAACAAAGATTCATAAATGGCAGCATGCCACTACTAAGTCTTTGTGACACGGGGGAGACTACTGATTTTGGGGTCAATTACAATTTGCATATGAGCAAATATGTAAATTAACAAGATTCAATTGAATAATGAAGCCTGATGTAGAGTTTTTGGTTATTTTATTCCCTCAAAGAAGTACAATGATTCTCCTTAAAAGCCAAGTTTTTACCCAAGACTTTTATTGTCCCACCTTTAGTAATTGAAGCCCATTAAGTCCAAAAATGTGGAAGGATCAAGAGGACTTTCTATAATCCCAGGGCACTGTGTACCAAAAGGAAATGTTTTCAAAAGGCACAAACGGCAATTAGGAACCCACTAACCGCTATGTCTAAAATGCTAGGGAACAGAATGCTTGATATGTCTGATAGCAAATGTTAGGATGTGAAAATACCATGGAAGAAGTAAACCCTTCTGCAAAAGAGCACCAGACTTCAATGCAAGTTTTTCCCTACCTAAAGGCTGCAAAAATCAGGCCCATTATCTTCATGTTGCTCCTGCACAAGCAGTTACTGCCAAATACAAGACACCCATGAGACTGTGTTGTGCTACCAGCTAAACCAAAGCAAGCACAAAAATATAGAATAACTTGACCATGTTTAAATTCTTTATTACGGTGGTTTTTTAAATGTATCTTTTTCTCTGACCATTTTAGAATAGCTGAGTTCATTTATAAGAGATAATTCCTTTTTAAAAAATGTTTAAAATACGCCTATGGCAAAACATTAACAATGGGCCTATATAATGCCTCAAGAATTCAAATTGTTGTATCTTTATGTCCAGGTTAACCCACTTTTTTGCATTTTTAATAAATATATTACATAAGAACATAAGAACGGCCGTACCGGGTCAGACCAAAGGTCCATCTAACCCAGTATCCTGTCTACCGACAGTGGCCAATGCCAGGTGCCCCAGAGGGAGTGAACCTAACAGGCAATGATCAAGTGATCTCTCTCCTGCCATCCATCTCCACCCTCTGACAAACAGAGGCTAGGGACACCATTCCTCACCCATCCTGGCTAATAGCCATTAATGGACTTAACCACCATGAATTTATCTATTTCTCTTTTAAACGCTGTTATAGTCCTAGCCTTCACAACCTCCTCAGGTAAGGAGTTCCACAAGTTGACTGTGTGCTGCGTGAAGAAGAACTTCCTTGTATTTGTTTTAAACCTGCTGCCTATTAATTTCAGTTGGTGACCCCTAGTTCTTGTATTATGGGAATAAGTAAATAACTTTTCCTTATCCACTTTCTCCACATCACTCATGATTTTATATACCTCTATCATATCCCCCCTTAGTCTCCTCTTTTCCAAGCTGAAGAGTCCTAGCCTCTTTAATCTCTCCTCATATGGGACCCGTTCCAAACACCTAATCATTTTAGTTGCCCTTTTCTGAAGCTTTTCTAGTGCCAGTATATCTTTTTTCAGATGAGGAGACCACATCTGTACGCAGTATTCGAGATGTGGGCGTACCATCGATTTATATAAGGGCAATAATATATTCTCAGTCTTATTCTCTATCCCCTTTTTAATGATTCCTAACATCCTGTTTGCTTTTTTGACCGCCTCTGCACACTGCGTGGACATCTTCAGAAAACTATCCACAATGACTCCAAGATCTCTTTCCTTACTTGTTGTAGCTAAATTAACCCCCATCATATTGTATGTATAGTTGGGGTTATTTTTTCCAAAGTGCATTACTTTACATTTATCCACATGAAATTTCATTTGCCATTTTGTTGCCCAATCACTTAGTTTTGTGAGATCTTTTTGAACTTCTTCACAGTCTGCTTTGGTCTTAACTATCTTGAGCAGTTTAGTTTCATCTGCAAACTTTGCCACCTCACTGTTTACCCCTTTCTCCAGATCATTTATGAATAAGTTGAATAGGATTGGTCGAGGACTGACCCTTGGGGAACACCACTAGTTACCCCTCTCCATTCTGAGAATTTACCATTTATTCCTACCCTTTGTTCCCTGTCTTTTAACCAGTTCTCAATCCATGAAAGGACCTTCCCTTTTATCCCATGACAGCTTAATTTATGTAAGAGCCTTTGGTGAGGGACCTTGTCAAAGGCTTTCTGGAAATCTAAGTACACTATGTCTACTGGATCCCCCTTGTCCACATGTTTGTTGACCCCTTCAAAGAATTCTAATAGATTAGTAAGACACGATTTCCCTTTACAGAAACCATGTTGACTATTGCTCAACAGTTTATGTTTTTCTATGTGTCTGACAATTTTATTCTTAACTATTGTTTCGACTAATTTGCCCGGTACCGACGTTAGACTTACCGATCCGTAATTGCCGGGATCACCTCTAGAGCCCTTTTTAAATATTGGCGTTAAATTAGCTAACTTCCAGTCATTGGGTACAGAAGCAGATTTAAAGGACAGGTTACAAACCTTAGTTAATAGTTCCGCAACTTCACATTTGAGTTCTTTCAGAACTCTTGGGTGAATGCCATCTGGTCCCGGTGACTTGTTAATGTTAAGTTTATCAATTAATTCCAAAACCTCCTCTAGTGACACTTTAATCTGTGACAGTTCCTCAGATTTGTCACCTACAAAAACCAGCTCAGGTTTGGGAATCTCCCTAACATCCTCAGCCGTGAAGATTGAAGCAAAGAATCCATTTAGTTTCTCCGCAATGACTTTATCGTCTTTAAGCGCTCCTTTTGTATCTCAATCATTAAGGGTCCTCACTGGTTGTTTAGCAGGCTTCCTGCTTCTGATGTACTTAAAAAACATTTTGTTATTACCTTTGGAGTTTTTGGTTAGCCGTTCTTCAAACTCCTCTTTGGCTTTTCTTATTACATTCTTGCACTTAATCTGGCAGTGTTTATGCTCCTTTCTTTTTGCCTCACTAGGATTTGACTTCCATTTTTTAAAAGGAAGTCTTTTTATCTCTCACTGCTTCTTTTACATGGTTGTTAAGCCACGGTGGCTCTTTTTTAGTTATTTTACTGTGTTTCTTAATTTGGGGTATACATTGAAGTTGGGCCTCTATTATGGTGCCTTTAAAAAGCACCCATACAGCTTGCAGGGATTTCACTTTAGTCACTTTACCTTTTAACTTCTGTTTAACTAACCCCCTCATTTTTGCATAGTTCCCCCTTTTGAAATTAAATGCCACAGTGTTGGGCTGTTGAGATGTTCTTCTCACCACAGGGAATATTGTATTATGGTCACTATTTCCAAGCGGTCCTGTTATAGTTACCTCTTGGACCAGCTCCTGCGCTCCACTCAGGACTAAATCTAGAGTTGGCTCTCCCCTTGTGGGTTCCCGTACCAGCTGCTCCATGAAGCAGTCATTTAAAGTATCGAGAAATCTTATCTCTGCATTTCGTCCTGAAGTGAAATGTTCCCAGTCAATATGGGGATAATTGATATCCCCACTATTATTGAGTTCTTAATTTTGATAGCCTCTCTAATTTCCCTTAGCATTTCATCATCACTATCACTGTCCTGGTCAGGTGGTCGATAACAGATCCCTAATGTTATATTCTTATTAGAGCATGAAATTTCTATCCATAGAGATTCTATGGAACATGTGGATTCACTTAAGATTTTTACTTCATTTGATTCTACATTTTCTTTCACATATAGTGCCACTCCCCTCCTCCCCCCACACCCCCGCATGACCTGTTCTGTCCTTCCGATATATTTTGTAACCCGGAATGATTGTATCCCATTGATTGCTCTCAGTCCACCAGGTTTCTGTGATGCCTATTATATCAATATCCTCCTTTATCACAAGGCACTCTAGTTCACCCATCTTATTATTTAGACTTCTAGCATTTGTGTACAAGCACTTTAAAAACTTGTCACTGTTTATTTGTCTGCCCTTTTCTGATTTGTCAGATTCTTTTTTATGTGAATGTTTATCATCTGATCTGGCCCTTACATTATCCTCCTCCATCCTCTGCTCCTGACTATAACCTGGAGATTCTCTATCATTCTCTATCATTTGTTAAATAACTACAGTTCAGTGTCATACTCACCAACTGGAGATTTAGTCATACCCATCAAGTCTTGCCATGGAGAGGTTATGTGAAGACGCTTTGATTTTTCTCCAGGTGCAACCTGAAAAACCCACAGAACTTATTTAGTAATTTATGTTTATATTACAGTAGCACTCAGGCCCCATTCAGGATTGTGGTCCCATTGTGCTAGGCACTGCACAAAAGACATGAACCATACCCTGAAGAACTCAGTAAAACAGGGAGGAAAAAGTTCTATTTAAGATTTGCTTTTGCTTCAATTACAGTTGCAGTATGTTTTCTTAGACAAAGCAACAGATAAAAACTTGAGAAAAAAGGATATTTGGCAAAATATTCAAAAACTTACATGACATGTATAATTTCTAAATTAAGCATAAAGTTTGCATTTCTTTCCTGAATATTTAAATTTACTTCCATTTATAAAACACATATCTGAACACTCTAGGCACATCTGACAAATACAATAAATTAAAAAAAAACCCTGCAGCCCCATAACGTAAAACACTACTACATAACCAGACAGCTCCCCACTTCCTCCAATTTCTTATTTTCCATGAACATCAAGCCCAAAAATATTTGCTTCTTGAGAAAGTCTATTAAGTTGCATAAGTTAGCCTTTAGCATGACAGGCAAATAACGTATAATGGGAAAGAATAGTTAAATGATGTTTGTTCAGTTTCTTTGAATCATCTCACAATGTTTCAAAGCTAACAGGGCAATGCTTTCCACAATGGGCAAAAGCCAGCGCTCCCTACTCCACCAGAAAAGGCAATAAAAATTCAAGTGACAAGCAGCAAAAAAAGGTATTTTGGTGGTCTTTGTGATGCAATTCTAATAAAAAGTCCACTACTATTGCATACTGGTCACTGTATCCTATGCTGAAAGAAAAAAAATCAGGGATACTGAAGACAATATTTGAGAGTTTGAAGGAATGTTACACAAAGGAGCTAGTTCAGAGATGAACGTACCTGACATATACTGAGACGGTGTCTTTGTTCAGCAGCCAAAAATAGGGCTTAATAAACCAAGATAGCTAATTCTAGGGGCATACCACTGGTCTCCAACCGAATAGGAAGAAAACAAATTTGAATATGACACTTACTGGTATACAGACTCACAAGTTTGCTTTAAACTGATGAACAATTCAAATTTTTATAAGTGAATAAGATGTTCCCTCTTCAAGAAACTCACCCTATTTTTCACTAAGAAGTTCTCACAGATTTGGATTGCCCCTAGCCAAGGCACACCAAGCAACGGTTTGGCTAGTAGTTTAAAGATACCAGTTTTAAGTAGTGAATTAATTCTAACAAACCCAAGCAGATGCATTACCATAATCCATTTAGGGATGTTTCTTTCATCATCTTGTACTATCACATCCACACGAACTTTGACTTTCTCTCTCATTTCCAGTTCAGAAGGGTTTACAAGTAGATTGTCCTCCTTTTATTCACAGAAACAAAAACATGTCAAATGTAACATCCACAACAAAAAATGTTTACACAGTAACAAGTTAGTAATAGAAAACTTCACAAAACACAATACATATTCAAATCATAGGGATTTCAAACTTGAAGAAAAACAAATAAAAGATTGGTTAAAACAGAACACTATAAATACTGACCAATAAAGACATGCCCAATCAGGTCATTGCATTTCAAGTAAATGATGTTTATACTGGAAGCCAGACAGAAAGCAGTATAAAATATTCAGTAACTTTAATCTAACTTTTCAATTATATATATTCTCTGTTTTAAGGAAAAATATGAAACTGTGTTCACATTAGATGCATGTATAAATAGCTATAGGAAACAAGAAATTCACAGTCACTTCCTAAGACCTCACAAGTACACATGGCTCCAAAGAGATAGCCTAACTAGAAGCCAATACCACTTCCACTACTTTCCAGCAGATCTTCTTCAACTTTAATTTATTTTTAAATAGGAGAAGTCTGATAATGATTTATGGAAAGATACTGTCTTCTCATAGCTATACATCACTGACTAGTTGGGTGATCCTAGACAAGTCAACCTCTGAGCCTCAGAGTCCCATCTGTAAAAAAGGTTAATAATACTTCAAAATATTCTGAGACAAAATTTTGTATAGTACTGAGATCCTTGGATGCAAATAACAAAAATGCTAACTATTGTATAATAATAAATGAGATGCAAATGATAATCCATACTCCTACATAAAAGGGAGATTTGTCTCCACTCTTAACTCTAGATTCTCTGGCCTTCTCAGTGTTAATATGTGCCTTTACCAAAAACATAGGAATTGCCATCCTGGATCAGACATGAGATCCACCTAGTCCACTTTCCTGTCTTTGACAGTGGCCAACAGTAGATGCATCACAGAAAAGTGTCAGAACCCCACAGTTGGCATGTAGAGCAATCTGCAGCCCTGCATTAGATCTTAGAATCATAGAACTGGAAGGACCTTGAGAGGTCATCTAGTCCAGTCTCCTACACTTAAGGCAGGACTAAGTATTATCTAGACCATCCCTGACAGGTGGCTGTCCAACCTGCTCTTAAAAATCTGCAATGATAGAGATTCCACAACCTCCCTGGGCAATTTATTCCAGTGCTTAACCACTCTGAGAGTTAGGAAGTTTTCCTAATGTCCAACCTAAACTGCCCTTGCTGCAATTTAAGCCCATTGTTTCTTGTCCTATCCTCAGAGGTTAAGAACAACAATTTTTCTCCCTCCTCCTTGTAACAACCTTTTATGTACTCGAAAACTGTTACGTTCCCTTCTCAGTCTTCTCTTCTCCAGATTAAACAAACCCAATTTTTTCAATCTTCCCTCATAGGTCATGTTTTCTAGACCTTTAATCATTTTTGCTCTTCTCTGGACTTTCTCCAATTTGTCCACATCTTTCCTGAAATGTGGCGCCCAGAACTGGACACAATAATCCCGTTGAGGCCTATCAGCCGAGAGTAGAGCGGAAGAATTACTTCTTATGTCTTGCTTACAATATTCCTGCTAATACATCCCAGAATGATGTTTGCTTTTTCTGCAACAACATTACACAGTTGACTCATATTTAGCTTGTGATCCACTACGACCCCCAGATCCCTCCTTCCTAGGCACTCATTTCCCATTTTGTATGGGTGCAACTGATTGTTCCTTCCTAAGTGGAGCACTTTGCATTTTGCACTTTGCATTTGTCCTTCTTGAATTTCATCCTATTTACTTCAGACCATTTCTCCAGTTTGTCCAGATCATTTTGAATTTTAATCCTATCCTCGAAAGCACTTGCAACCCCGCCCAGCTTGGTATCGTACATAAACTTTATAGGTGTACTCTCTATGCCATTATCTAAATCATTGATGAAGATATTGAACAGAACCAGACCCAGAACCGATCCCTGCAGGACCCCACTCGTTATGCCCTTCCAGCATGACTGTGAACCATTGAGGATTACTCTCTGGGAATGATTTTCCAACCAGTTATGCACCCACCTTATAGTAGCTCCACCTGGGTTGTATTTCCCTAGTTTGTTAATGAGAAGGTCATGCGAGAGACCTTACTAAAGCCTTACTAAAGTCAAGATATACCACATCTACCACTTCTCCCCTATCCACAAGGCTTGTTACCCTGTCAAAGAAAGCTATCAGGTTGGTTTGACACCATTTGTTCTTGACAAATCCATGCTGACTTATTTATCTTCTAGGTGCTTGCAAATTGATTGCTTCATTATTTGCTCCATTATCTTTCCAGGTACAGAAGTTAAGCTGACTGGTCTGTAATTCCCCGGGTTGTCCTTATTTCCCTTTTTATAGATGGGCACCATATTTGACCTTTTCCAATCTTCTGGACTGTCTCCCGTCTGGAATGTCTTATCCTGGTCTCTAACAGTTAAAGATTGGCTTATGCATTGAGGCATAAGATTTAACATGCCTTCAAACTTTTTGATTTTTAAAACAACTCCAGATTGCATATGGATAGCAAAACTCTCTCTTTTTGATTTTGCTAAATTCTTGGCCTCAGCCCTGTGAGGGCAAGGTGTTTCAGTCTAATTACGCATTGTATTGATTTTGAATTTGCCACCAAATGGCCCTTTGTTCTTGTGTTAAGAGACAAGGAAAACTAATTCCTGATCTATTGTTTCTTTACAATTCATTATTTTTATATACTTTTATCACACCCACCTCCTCTTACTCAACTCCTTTCTAATGTGAACAATCCCCATCTGTTTAATCTTGTCAGATGAATTTTTCATGCCCTTGATCTGAACCCACTAATTCTGCAACATCCTTTCGTTGCCAATCTCTGAACTCACCAATTCTGCAATATCCTTTTAGAGATACCAGTGATCAGTACTGCATACAATATTTCAGATGAGGACACACCATTTATTTATATTCTCCATCTCACTCCTTATGTATCTTAACATCATTTCCTGTTTGGACTGCTGTTGTGCATTGACCTGAAGTCTTCACTGAGCTGTCTGACACTCCTGTCCCTTTCCTGAGTCAACAATAACTTCAGAAACCTGTAAAATGTTCTGAATAGTTCAATTCCCCCCACCCCATCTAATGTATGTTACTTTACATTTATCAACACTGAACTTAATTTGACATCATATTGCTTGTTTAGGTCTCTCTGAAATTCTTTGCAGTCTTCTCTGGAACTAGAAACCCTAAACAACAGCTTATATGAAATGGCTTCGTTTGTATCAGTCCAGATCACAAATGCACTGAAAGTGTTTAATACAGGTCTGTCTCATCTTACGCAGGGGTTCCATTCCGCGGTTAGCGCGTAAAGCGAAAACCGTGTATAGCCAAAATTCCATTAAGTTCAATGGCAGGCAAAATCGCTCGCACTACAGGTATAGTATTAAAATTGTTATTTTTCTCTTTTTTTGGTTTTGTTTTTGCCGACCGCGTAAAGTTGAAATCGCGCATGTTAAATGCGCGTAAGATGTGACAAACCTGTAATATTAATCAATACCCTTGTAAACAGTCTCAGGTCTGAACAAGGATGGAAAATGAATCTCCCTCCCACATCTACAGTTGGTCACTAGCACCAAAGAGGTGTATAGGCAACACAGTGGAGAACAATAGGAGAAAGTTGTATTAGTACAGTGCTTGCTGTTGGCCGTGCTGTAATTGACCTGTGGATGAACAGGAATTAAGAGTTTGTGGCTGTCAGTCCAGAACTTGTCACCTACAGAAAATCCACATGAAAATATTTTAAATTAAAAAATCCAGCCTCTTAAAGTGAATGCAAAAGGTATAAAGCAGAATTGTTTTTACCTTGAGGTTAACATTTTCAAATTTTCTTCTAATCGAAACCAAATCAGCTTCGCTTTCTGTATCTACAATTTGAAGTTAAACACTAAGTAAATTCCAATTCATCCAAAACCAATGTAATAAATTTGTATTTCTGTGAATTATTTTAAACTGACATTGTGAAGACCAAACTGCCCAAAAAATTATATCTTGAAAAAAATACATTTTTATAAAATCCTGAAGAAATACGTTCCTGTGTTCTATTTTTAATTTAAATCTCATTGAAAGTCAGTGGGCTCCGAAGCACGTAAGTCACTTTTGAAAAATGGCGTAACCAGAGCTCTTTGAGATGGACTATATATATCCACACTCATGGGATGTGCTGGACAGTGTAACTCAAATGGTGGAACTTTCTCACAGGAGTGACTGTTAGAGAGCTCACATGCCCCTCCACCCCACTGTTTATTCCCAAATGTTCCAAGGGCAAGACTATTAAAGGGGACATGGTGACCTCTGCAGCCTTAATTCCTTCCACGGTTTCCTCAGTCAATATTTCATTAGGACTCTGAAGAGGACAGGAAGGTTGGCAAGGAGCGTGTATATGCAGAGTCCATCTCAAACAACTCCAGTTAGAGGTAAGTAAACTCTGTTTTTCTTCCTTCAAATGTCCTCTGCATATTCCCACTCATGGACACTCAATACCCTGTTCAGGGAACATCAAACAAGTCTTCTAACCTTGCTTTCTCAGGTGGAGAGCTGTGAGACGTGCAAGAACTCCCCCCCCCCCCCCCACTTCCCTTCTAGGCAATGTAACTTGCAGATCCGGGAAATCTGACTGTGAACCTATGTGATGCACTTGATCTAAAACCATGACAGAAGAAGCTAAAAGTACTGGTGATGAAGCTATCACCACTTCCGGAACTTTCTTTAGATCCAATGCAATCCTCTGAGCTGGAGGATCCTTAGATATACCGATTTGCAGGGTGGATAAAAATCAATGATTTTTTTTGTTTGTTTTTTAAAATCAGATTTTTTTGATAAAATGCTTTTTGAGGAGAAAACCTATCTAAAGATAGTTTTAATTAAGATAAATAATAGCTCAAAGATATCTCATCATGGAATTATAAATTCTAATTCTATAGTATGAGACAATATATTCATGTAATGTTAAGAAAAGTTTTGTAAATGAGTTCCAATAGTTTATGGATTAGGGACCCAATCTTATGGGGTTTGACAGGCGTCTGTAGAGATTATTTAGGTTAATCCTTCTATCTACCCAATGGGACTCAGTGCTCAGTCTAGAAGATACCATCAGAGATGCTTAGTTTTACAGTTCTCAAACTGTGGATTAGTGTCTCCAGAGGTAACATGCTTGTTAACAGCAAAAATGTTTTTAAATAAGTAAATAAATAATATGTAGAGGTGAGAAATAACAGACCTCAACTCTATTGTCCCTCTGCAAATTTGTGTACACAGAGTCAATTGCTTACCTCTCTCTAAAAGTGAAAAGTTTCAAAAAGTTCAATGAATAGAAAGATTGTTGGCGGTGGAATAGGTCTGGACAAGGAAAAGAAGTCTGGAGATAAATGTACGAAGCGAAGGACATATACTTGTTTTGTTAAAATATTATACATACATAACGTTGTTTTAGTTAAATAAAACAATTTAAATGTCTGTCTGGTGATGTTCTCCTCCTAATACAGCATGGCAAGAAAATCCTCCAAATATTAATGATTAACCTGTTGAATTGGAGCTAGTTCACAACCCAATGACTTCATAAATATCTGCTTCAATTAACTTTGGTAAATGAAATAACCAAACAATCATTCATTTTCTGATATAGCTGTAAAACTAATCTGAAAAGTTTTCAAAATAAATCATGGTTTAAAAATGTATAGTGTGTACCTTCTAAAAATGAAACCTACATCTATCTCTGAGTTGTGAAGAATATGTATTAAGGTTATAACAACCAACAAGAATGCCCTTTTATGTAGAAAACCATGAGTAAATTGAGTCTCCCTGACTAGCGATTTAAATTATTTAAATCAATTTGATTTAAATCAAATCCACCCTGCCCATTTGAAAACCTAGCTTTTGATTTGGGATCCATTATTCTATGATCCTGCTCAAATGGATCTGAGGAGTGTGGGTCTCTCTCTCCCTCGGTTAGTCCTGGTAACAGAAGTCTTTTTGTCCCATACTACCTTCTTTGGAACCAAGACAGACAGTTTCCCTGTCTGTGCCTCTCACACAGGGCTGTGAAGTAAGAGCTTCAAAGTTGAATCTGGTGATTTAGGAGCCAACTGCAAAGCAGTTTTGTCACTGGATCCCAGGGCTGAACCCAGTGTTTTTTGCATTGTGGTCTTCTGAGAGCCAAAACTTTCCAGCATCAATACTGGTCGTTTTGCATTATCATCAGATCCCTTTGTGGTGTCGGATCTGAGAAGCTTAGCTATTAAAGCTTTTTGAAGCAATAGGTCTTAGTCTGCTGTTGCACTCCTTGCATGCTCTCAGGGTAAGCGTACTGCAGACAAAGTATTCTGAAGAAGAATGACTCTCACCACGACATACCAATCATTTAGTATGGACATCCGATGCCAGGAAGACTACTAGACGCTTTAAAGCCAAGTATCTTTGCCTTTGGATACACCATGGAACCAGTAGTCAGAACCAAAGTCTCTATAAAGTTCAATAAGAACAAAACTTGCCTTAAATCACAAACTTAAGCCAAGACTAACACCAACTATAAAGCAGTAAACTACACAAAGCTAAAGAACTATAATCATCTAAGTGAAGGATCTAGATTAATGAAGGTTTACATCCATCTGATGCTGCAGTTGGAAGGAACTGAGTCTGCAGAGGTGCCATGCCCCCTTTTAAAGCCTTGCTCTCAGAACACATTAGAGAACGCAAATGAGTAGGAGGCGGCATGAATGCTTTAACAGGCCTTGCTAGAAGAAGTTTCCACCATCTGAGCTACAGTAGCCATAAGATCCCATGAGTACAAATATGCTGAGGAGAGAGATAAGGACATTTAAAAAACTAATGTGACTGTCCGTTTAATTGTCAGAAATGTCATCTTGAAATAGTTGTTTTCCGTTGATAGATAAATGCAGAGGGGCATTTTAAGAGATATGTGATGACATGCTTATGGATAGGGCCCTACCAAATTCACGGACATGAAAAATGCTTCATGGACCATGAAATCTGGTCTCCCCCCCGTAAATTCTGTCTTTTGTGTGATTTTACCCTATACTATACAGATTTCACAGGGGAGACCAGTGTTTCTCAAATTGAGGGTCCTGACCCAAAAGGTTGTGCAGAGGGATCAAAAGGTTATTTTAGGGGTGGGGGCACACCATTTTGCCACCCTTACTTCTGCGCTCCCGTCAGAGCTGGGTGGCAGGAGAGCAGCAGCTGGTGACCAGGCGCCCAGTTCTGAAGGCAGTGCCCCACCAGCAGCACAGAAGTAAGGATGGTAATACCATACCATGCCACCCTTACTTCTGCGCTGCTGCCTTCAGAGCTGGGCGGCCAGAGAGTCGTGGCTGCTAACTGAGGGCCCAGCTCTGTAGGTGGCAGCTCTGCCTTCAGAGCTGGGCTTCTGGCCAGCAGCTACTACTCTCCAGCTGCCCAGCTCTGAAGGCAGCAGTGCCACCAGCAGCAGTACAGAAGTAAGGGTAGCAGTACCACAACCCTCCCTACAATAAACTCGCGACTCCCTCACCACACACAACTACATTTTGGGTCAGGACCCTACAATTACAACACTGTGAAATTTCAAATTTGAATAGCTGAAACCATGAAATGTATGATTTTTAAAAACCTATGACCGTGAAATTGACCAAAATGGACCATGAATTTGATAGGACCCTACTTATGGAGAAGTTTCATTTTCAATAATTATACCAAAGAGATTATGTACCAACTAATCAGACTGCTGCACTGGGATATGAATTATAAGTAGAACATTACCAACCATTACCTTACTCAAAGGGACAAATCTTACTCTTACAGATAGAAAAAAATCTCATCTGAAGTATACAAGTTGTGTAATGCCATTCAGAACACAGCTATTTGAAGACAACAGTATTAATAAAAGTGTCATGATCAATTAATAAGTCAGTCAGGAATACAAAACATTTTCAAAAGTTTGAAATGGAGACTGTGACAACAGTTGCAGGAGTCCTGGTCTCTCTTGCAGACACATCATGATGGTTCAGTTCAATGACTTCACTTGCATGTCCATTAAAATTACTCCCCATGCCTTTCTGGTACAAACCTCTTAGGCACAATGGTGATACACACAAACCAAACAAAAAAATAATAAACCACTCATCTCTACTTTGCAGTACAAGTTTTCATTCTTTCTCCCCCTTTTGATTTATAGAAATGGCAAAAGGATGCAAATGAACCTATTTCAGACTTAGAGAGACAATGTGGGTAAGGTAATATCTTTTATTGGACCAACTTCTGTTGGTGAGAGAGACACAAGCTTTCGAGCTTGCACAGAGCTCTTCTTGCCTGCCATACCAGTCACTTCTGTGCTGGAGTCTAATCAAGAACACGACTATTGCACTGGTCAGCATTAGCAATGTCTCATATGGTCCCTAGTCAATACTTCAGCTATAACATAATAAGAGTGTAAAAAGCAGACCCAGATTAAACCCACCATTTTAATTATTTTGGAAAAATGGCAACTAGCAGGACTTCCATGCATTTTAAATTAATAAATACTAATGGCAAGTATAATAACTTTATTGAAATCTTACCTGTGTCAGCAACTTGAATTTCTTCATAGGAGTCTATAAAGGATTTCCTAGCAGGTTCCTTAAAATAAAAACACACATGAACAAAGTCACAAGAACTAGTAGCAGTTTAGCTCTAATAATCTGGACTACTCAAATTCCCTTTGCCATTAGTTCCACCGTTACTGCTGGAAAGCCCAATTCTCTTGTGAAAATGACTATGTCAAAATGGCATCGTAATCAACAAAACTGCTCCTAAAGCCTGTTCTTGACTCTCAGCTGAATACTCAGTTTTTTACTACATTTTACTCCTTTTATTCATGGAGAACCAACATAACAGTGAAAGGAAGCTACTGTGTACTCGGTTTTTTTATTTGCCTTTAGAATATACAATAAAATATACAAGTTGCCCAAAATGAATGATTAACATTCTTAAATGTTAGGGGGAGAGATTTTCAGGGGAACAATATAACAGCTCAACAATGATATAGTGATGGGGATCAGATAGATTAGTTTAATAGAATAGCTAAAAGAATTTTGATTGCTGTATCTTTACTGTAGGTAATCTATGAGCCAAAAAAAATCCAGTTTGAGCTTCAGATTCCATGTTGAGTTTGTAGACCTGGCAATTAGGGAAAAAAAACATATACTTATAAACTAAGTACATTTCATCTGGTGTCATGCAGAGACAACAAATCTTCAACATCACAATGTTATTCTTGGAGTAGAATCAAGAGCAGAGCCACCTAGTTTCAAAGTAGTACCACACTTGAGGTTACTTAACTACAAAGGCTTTTTAAAGTGTTTATATGAAGGCTGCCTTGCAAAATGGTCATGGAAGTTTACCATCTGAGAAAAAAAGTTTATTCCCTCATCCTCTATTATGAGAAGGATAATGAAAAGAACAGAGATCTTATTTTCCTGTCAATTACAGTTGCGTGCCACAGAAAAACAGAAATTTGCAAGACTGATTAACTTACTTTACTGCAGATACTATTACATTATAGAGAGAGTCAAATGAAGTTTTCTACTTACACAAAGAAAGGGACTGGTTATCTGCAACTGGTTTTCTTAACACTATATTAATATTCCCCAGAATGTAGGGGTTTGATCCTGCACCCAATGAAATAATCGGAGTCAATGGCAATAAATCACAATGTATGCAGATGAGGCTCTTAACGGTTTACGAAAAAGGTTTCAGTAGAGAAAATTTCAGAGTCAATTTTTTAGTAACTTTTTACAATTCAATGCAAAGGTACGGATACAGACAAATAGCTTTTTCTACATGTTTTCAATTGACATCTTGCAACGAGGTTCTTAAAGAACTCTGGTAAAACAAATCTAAACACTATTTTTCTATCTAATTCAAAAATGCACTTTGGACTGAAGACAACAGCAAAATGCAGACAGACAAAAAACTTTCAGGAACTTGAAACAAATAACTAGAAAAACAACATCATTACTTAAAGGGTGCAACAAACCCATGAAGCCTGCCATACTGAATTTCAGGTACTGTTTCACATTTGATCTTGAGAAGGAGCAAGTCCCCAAAGCAACTAACCCTTAAAAAGCCCGTAGAGTTTACAACTGAAAACACCTTAAACATAAGTAAGGTTAAAAAAAAACCTGTCTTCAATTGGAAAAAACAACAACAACCACCACCCCATCTGTAGGTTTCAAAGCCCACAAGAAATAGCTCTTTCATTTTAGATTAATTTAAAACAGAGGCTGGGATTCAGTGGATGTTCATAGATCCACAGCACAGTAGGGAGGAGATAATCACATGATGGACAAAGATAGTTATAGAAGACCGAATACAAAAGACTATTTCTATACAGCCTTTCATATAAACAACATGCATTTCTCTATAAAAAGTGAAATAAAAATACAACTGTCAATATGTGCAGTACAAGAGGAAAGAAGATTATAGTACACTTTTAAAAACAGTAGGAACAGGCTTAAAAAACTCCCACCCCACTTTGGAACAACGGTGACCAATACCAAGGTCCAAATATAATTTCCCAATATTGTTGAGAGCTATAACCAGAGAAAAAGATGATAACTGCTCTAAGGACCATACTGCTCACTGGCTTTCCTGCTTCACCCTACCCATAAAAGCCTCAGCCTGCCAGATGACTTAAGCTTAGCAGGATTCAGTCGTTAGTAAACACTGATGTCACCTGACACACAGAAATGGCTGAAAAACATATCCATCCATTGCAGTTAGCAAATGACGTCTCCCACACACCTTCTGCCCATAGGGTCCAGTATCCCAGCCCCACAGGAAACTCTCTGCAGCCCTGCTGTTACAGTCCCACTCACTCATTCACCAGCTGGGAGTGTGGGGGCCATCCCTGAGGAGGAGCTATTCAGCAGCAGGGTGGCCTCCTTGCAGTCAGGGACTCTCTCTCCTTCCCGTGGTCTTGGGGGGGTCTCTGCTCATTCCCCATCAAGACCGCAGACTTCCCTGCAACTTGTGCCTGCAATGTCATTGGCCCTGCAGCTGCGCAGGGAGCCCCTGCAGCCCTTCTGTTAAACTGTGAACATTTACTAAAAAACTTGAGGCCCAGTTACATCAGGGCTAGACACCTAAGTAGTACAGTTTAGTTGAACTTCTGTATGACGTGGGGTGCACCAAATGCAAGGGCACATTAGATCAGAGTTTGACGTAATCTGGACTCCATTGCACCAAGTAATGCAATTAGAAACCATTGTGCCCCAGCACAGATAAAATGAAGCCTCAAACTCATCTTGATGGCAGATGGGGGATACAGCTGATAAGGGTATGATAAGGCACAAAACCCATAACAACTGCAGATCACAGGGAGTTGCTCCATTGCTTTAAAGATAGAAAAAGTAAATTAGATGATCACAGTAACTATGAGAATAAATTCTGTTTCAACCCATGAAGGAACATGCACATACTAATAGTAAGAGCTCTTCTAAAAGGATGCAACTGGCCACAAAGGAAGCATGTGCATTCAACAGCTGAGGAACTATATGGACAATTCTTGAAGGAGATGCACTGTTGCAAACACTTTGCAAAAATTCAAATATACAATGTCTGAACCAAGGTGGAATACTGTAGTAGCCAAGGAAGAAAACATACAACCTTTTTGAAAAAATTAGGATCTGTATTAAACATTTAATTCAATAATTCACACTTTTATTTTAAGTTAGGCTCTTATAAAAATCATACAGAATCCTGCAGGAAGAAAAACATAGTAATTATATTTACATATCATACATTAATGTCTAACACATTTACATTTGCCAGAAAACTTTATGGTGTCCATACCTGAGGTACTTTTAAATCTTCATCTTCAAAATCAGAGATCCATTGCTTTCGTGTTTCTTAATTAGAAGGTATGAAAAAAAGACATCTCTTTTAGAACGTGACATATTGCAAATGAGTGTTAGATTTGCATCCAAAAACTGATTTAACTAATTCCTCATTTAGACGTAAATATTTATAATTAAAGTATTTTCTAAATAAGTAAACTCCGGAAAGGTTTAACAAATTCAGCACACATACAAAGGAATGAAAGAAAGGAAGAATGACACACCACGTCAGATTTTCACCCAATATAAATTGGCATAGTGTAACTGAAGTCAATGAAGCTGTGTTCATTAGATCAGCTGTAGATCTCGCCTGATGCTTTTAGACAGATACTCAAAAACCTCTCTAACAGACAACTGCAAACTATTTGTAAAACACTGCTAATCTCTAGGGACCCAATCTTACAATACTTAAGCAACTGTCTTAACTTTATTTATGTGGGTAGTTCTATTAACCTCATTGGGACTACACACAAATCAAGTTATACAAACACACACTTAAGTGTTTGCAGGATCAGAGCCTATTTCTATACAGTACAAGTAATATTTGCAAGTTGCCCAAAACGAATGATTAACATTCTTAAATGTTAGGGGGAGAGATTTTCAGGGGAACAAGTATAGTTGGGTGCTAAACTGCCCTTTATACCTCTAGAAGTCATCCAATAGTTCTGGACTTCTGCATAATCCCTTCTAGCTATGAAGCTTTCCCATAAGCATTGGTTCCTGAACATTTTTACTCAATTTTTTAAAGTTGTACACATCAAAAAAAATGCATGCCATAGATACTGGAAATTACATTCAAAGCATAAGAATTTCTCTTTTAAACAAAAAGTTTTACAAGGCTTACACTAGAGTCATTAATTTGCTCTTTTAGGTAGATAAATATTTATACTACTTACAACTAGTAATTACTGATTACGAGTTGCAAATACTGTTAGAACCATTTATAATGTTCTAATGAGATGCAGCATGCCTTCTTCTGTGTTCTTTGTGTGGATTATTTACACAGTGCCCAAAAATGTGCTAGGAAGCAAGGAAGGAGATGATTTAGACTAGAGCTACATTTTTTAGTAATATATAAGGAAAAATAGAGAATCATAAATATACATTTGTTTAGTTTCAAGTAACTTATTTTGCCTTTTGCCTGCTCCAGATACCTGCCTCAAACACAGCACTGCATTAAATGAACACTATTTACACAAAATAGCTCTGCTGGTGTTCCCAGATCTGACCCTTCCTGGACTGCTTCACCAGTACCATCTTGCAACTATCAAATGTGCCACGACTGAACCAGGGACGACACCTCCACATGCACACATTAGTGTGAGCTCCTATACTCTTCCTGCGTGCTCCCTCAAGTGACACCAGAAGGTGGATATCCTCTGCCTACATTTCCTGGTACTGTCTTTTGAGAGTCATGAGAGAAGAGGGGAGGCAGTTTTCTGTGTATTTTGAAGGGGGTAGCAGGGAAGTTTGGTTTTTTTCCCCACCCGCTACTTCAGGAGCTGCTTTAAGTGCTTCATAGCTTTCTGATATATTTTGGGCAGCCCATCTTAGAACAGTTTCTTCCTTTACAAATTGTGCACTTGTCTCCATCCTTATATTTTAATTTTATTTTTCTTTCATAAGAAGCAAAACAAATGTAAAGACCTTAACAGCATCTGTGATTATAAAGAGTCTAAAATGTGCTCCATGCTTTTTTCTCCTTTAAGAATCCAGTGAAAGATTTTACTTTGTGCTTCAGTCCCCGCCATCTTCTCCCTTAGCATATTAGTACACCAGAAGCACTCAGCCTAGCTGATTAAAAAAAGAATAATTAAATTTCCTTAAAACCGGTGATTACATCTGATGCCAACTTTCTTTAATTTGTATTTACAGCTGTGAATACTCTTGAAGGGTAATTTGATTCTTGATACTAACCTAGATACTATCCTTAATAAAATTTCTCAGACTGAAAACTGATTTGAAGTAGTTGAGAAGAAATCTGAAAATATGAAGAAAAAGCCTTTGGCTTTGGAAACAGAATTAAATAATACTAATAGGCATCTTAAACAAGGATAACTCCTTGTTTTATTGGAAAACAGGATCTAGTTTCTCAATAGTAGTACAGCCTCTAATACCTATATATGGGATATGCTTTTGATGTGCACGAGAGGCAGGGGAAAAGGAGTAATTAATTCAGTTTGATATTATTACAGTATTAGCAAGAATTTGATTCTTCTCTCTAGAACTAAGGATACCTAATAAAAGTTCTGTACCTAAATCTTCCTAATCTGCTGGTACTAAAACTGTAGTTCTTATGTCTTCTCATGACAGAGCACATGTGATGCAATTGGTCTGCAAAAAATTGAAACATTATGTATAATAAAAATATATGTATAACCAGACAGTCTAAAGCTATACATCCATGTTTGACATGGAAAAAAAAAGTTCCTGCAGAAGGAAAAATTTGTTGCTTTTGCTTTAACTGCTTCAAGTCTGACTAACCTCAGTTTATCTAGAAACACAGATCAAAGCATTATTTATATTTATTATGATAGGGATAAACCTTTTGGCTTCTTAAATTAGGCATATGGGGATCCTGCAAATATTTATTCATTGTGTTCAATTTTACACATACAAGTGGTCCCACTGAAGTTAGTGGGACTAATTTCATGCCTAGCAGTTTGCAGGATGAGGCCTTATAGAAATGCATATGGAATGATAAGGGGAGGAGGACCAAACAAGACGAGGATGGGATTACTCGCATGCATAAAGTTAAGCACATGAGTTTATGATGTTTGCAGGATCAGGACCTTAGCTTATAAGTTCTTTGGGTCAGGGATCACATCTTGCTCACTTTGTGAACACGACGTACATCTACAGTGCATTGCAAATATCTTTTAGCAATATATTTTATTTTTAAAATGCTGATTCAGGGTTACATTACCCCCAACTTAACTGTGCTATTGGGAAGCAACAAGGGTAGTCAGATCAACCAAATTTCTGCTTTTGTCCCTATAGAGCAAAATCCATTAAACATCACAGAGGGGTTTTTTGTTTGTTTGAAACTGGAACAAAACATCCCCTTCATTTAGATAAGAAAAAATTTGGACTATATGTTAAACCCCACAGAAATATCATCCTGCCAGGAGTTTAACACATTCCTTCCTTGGTCCTCCTACCCCCACTGTACACTTGGTATTCTGTGTTGAAATTGAAATTAATATAATTTGAAAATGTAAAAAACAAAAAAAATTAAAATTAATGGTATTCTATTATTGTTTAACAGTGCGATTAATCGTGATTAATTTTTTCCAACTACTGATGCTTGTCTTTGCATCCTGAATGTTCTTTGAACATAGGGGTGGTTTTGGTTTGGTTAGGTTTTTCTTTGTTAATATATTGTTAGACTGGGTTAAAGGTGGACTCTTGAATGGGGAATGAATGTAGACAGCACAACAAAAGGATGTTGGGGTCAACTATCCTTTAGGGTTGAGGGCCTTTTTCTTTAAATGTAACACTTGTCCTTTACTATCAAGTTCTACTGATGTAGTTACACTGTTTATATGGCTCAGGTGTGAGCACAAAAGCAGTATGCATAAATCAGATGGTGTAATAGAAATTCTCCCTGAAAAAAGGTTTCTAGTAGGTTAACTGTAGGCTTGATCCAAAGACCACTGAAGTCATTTGATCACACCTCTTAACTTTCTAATTTTATAATACTACGTGTATATGTTGACGGGGGGGGGGGGGGGGGGAAAGAATGGTAATTAAAACATATTCTTAGGTAGTGGAATGAAATTCAGACAGTGGAACAGCCTGCAATGAAGACTTCAAAAGATAGTGTTTAATGTCTCTGCACTGGGAAGTCTTTGCGTTAAGCTCTGGATTTGACCCTAGCCCTGCTATGTGCTAATGGCATTGGAATTAATGCCAAATACATTTATTTGTTGGGTTTGAGGGTTTTTTGTTTTGTTTTGTTTTGTTTTTTAGTATTCTAAAGGCTTGATTTGAACTACTTTTAAATCTCATCTTCTTTATTGTATGCAAGGCCACGTAGAAGAAAAAACACTTCACACCTTCTGTTTGTTTTTTTTCCATTTTATTAAAGTAAGCCCTATAGCAGAAGTATTTTTGAATTTAGTTATGCTAGTCTTAAGTCCTCCTAAGGAAGAAATACTTTACATTTGTTATCAAAAATGGATGGACAGCATGGATGTTTCTCTGCTTTTGTTCTGAGACAAAAAAATAAATTTTCCAGTTTTTCTCTTTGTTTATGTATTTGTATTAGGGCTGTCAAGCAATTAAAAAAATTAATCATGATTAATCATGCAATTAAAAAAATCAATTGCATGATTAATTGCACTGTTAAATAATAACAGAATACCATTTATTAAAAGATTTTTGGATGTTTTCTACATTTTCAAATATATTAATTTCAATTTCAACACAAAATACAACACATTTCCCCTTCCCCCCCCCAAGTTTGACCCCTTCCCAAGCTGTCTATTCCAGCCCTGTCTCTTCCCCACCTGTGGCTCCTTGTCCCAGGCCCTTTCTCCTTGCTTATCCAGTCCAAGTCTTCACCCCTAAGGCTTCACATCCTAGTCCCACTCTTCTTGCCCTGTCAGTCCTAGGGCAGGTCTTCACTATGGGGGGGGGGGTCGATTTAAGATACGCAAATTCAGCTACGCAAATAGCGTAGCTGAATTCGACCTATCGGAGCCGACTTACCCCGCTGTGAGGACAGCGGCAAAATCGACCTCCGCGGCTCCCCGTCGATGGCGCTTACTCCCACCTCTGCTGGTGGAGTAAGAGCGTCGATCCAGGGATCGATTGTCGCGTCCCGATGAGACGCGATAATTCGATCCCCAAGAGATCAATTTCTACCCGCCGATTCAGGCGGGTAGTGTAGACCTAGCGCTAGTCTCCCTCCTCATACAATCTAACTCTCTCTTCCCACCACACCCCTATTCTTTTCCCCCACTGTTTCTTAGTGACTGTCTCCTAGACCAGCCTGTCCCAGTGTCCCCGCTCCCCTTCAACTCCTCACCCAGTCTCAGTGACCCCATCCACCCCACCAACCAGTTCTCAGAACCCCATACCCCACCCCCTCCCAGTCTTAATCTCCGTGCCCATCCAGTCCTAGTATCCATTACCCCCACTATCCTCAATCCCAGCTTCTCTCCCTCACTCCCTCCAGTCCCAGTTTCACCAATTTGTCCCAATTTACTCCTTACCTTCCCCCCATACAGCTTTTGTTCTCTTTGCATTCAAATCAGACTGCTTCCTCCTCCATGCTGTCTGAGTGCTAACTGGGGGGAGGGGTCCCTACGAGCACAGGAGAGACAAGTTTCCGAGCTCTGATTTTCAGTGCCCAGCAGCACCTAGGCCCAGAGCAATCATTAGAGGGAGTGTCCTGCTTAGCCTGCATAGCCCTGAGCTGGAACATGCTCAGTCACTCTATGAGGATGACTAGGGTCCAACCAAAGTCATGGCCATGAAAAACAAGTCAAGGACCATGAAATTGGGTCTCCCCCCGTGAAATCGGGTCTTCTGTGTGCTTTTACTCTATACCGTACAGATTTCACAGGGAGACCAATGTTTCTCAAATTGGGGGGTCCTGACCCAAAAGGGAGTTGCGGGGGGAGGGGTGTCACAGTATTGCCATCCTTACTTCTGCATTGTCTTCAGAGCTGGGCAGCCAGAGAGTGGCGACTGTTGAATAATTTAGCTGAAATTTTTCAAAACTCAGCCTGAGGCAAACATTCAGCATGGAAAATTTCATGCTTGAAAGATTTGGTTGCTATAAGTAACTGAAAACAGGGTCTTATAACAGGAAGTGTTGGGAAATCTTAATAAGCAATGATACCAACCACACCTACCATGTAAGCACTCATTTCAAGCTTTGTTTAAATCCACATTTCTGAACCTTTTGGAGCATTCGTCTGACCTCTATCCACTAACAATTTGCACTTTGAAGAGTTCAGATTTAAAAACAGGACTTTTTAAAAATATCCCATAGTAAAAATGTATACAATAATTAGGGTTGTAGATCAATAGCAGTTAAATCACGCTATTAACCAAAAAAAAATTAATCGCGATTAATCACAATTTTAATCGCACTGTTAAACAATAGAATACCAATTGAAATTTATTAAATACTTTGGATGTTCCTCTACATTTTCATATATATTGTATTCTGTGTTGTAATTGAAATCAAAGTGTGTATTATTTTTTATTATAAATATTTGTACTGTAAAAATGATCAAAACAAAAGAAATAGCATTTTTCAATTCACCTCATACAAGTACTGTAGTGCAATCTCTGTCGTGAAAGTGCAATTAATAAATGTAGATTATTTTGTTTTGTTACATAACTGCACTCAAAACAATGTAAAACTTTAGAGCCTACAAGTCCACTCAGTCTACTTCTTGTTCAACCAATCGCTAAGACAAAGAAGTTTGTTTACATTTACAGGAGATAATGGGGCCCTCTTCTTATTTACAATGTCACCCAGAAAGTGAGAAAAGGCATTTGCATGGCGCTTTTGTAGCTGGCATTGCAAGATATTTATGTGCCAGATATGCTAAACATTTGTATCCCCCCTGCATGCTTCGGCCACCATTCCAGAGGACATGCGTTTATGCTGATGACGCTCTTTAAAAAAAATAATGTGTTAATTAAATTTGTGACCGAACTCCTTGGGGGAGAACTGTATGTCCCTTGCTCTGTTTTACCTGTATTCTGCCATATGTTTCATGTTATAGCAGTCTAGGATGATGACCCAGCACATGTTGTTCATTTTAAGAACACTTCCACTGCAGATTTCACAAAACACAAAGAAGTTGCCAATGTGAGATTTCTAAAGATGGCTACAGCACTCAACCCGATGTGTGGAGCATGCTTTCAGAAGTCTTAAAAGAGCAACACTCCAATGCGGAAACTATAGAATCTGAACTACCGAAAAAGAAAATCAACCTTCTGCTGGTGGCATCTAACTCAGATAATGAAAATGAACATGCGTCGGTCCGCATTGCTTTGGATTGTTATCGAGCAGAACTAGTCATCGGCATGGACGCATGTCCCCTGGAATGGTGGTTGAAGACATATGAATATTTATCTTGTGACACCGGCTACAACAGTGCCATAGAGAACGCCTGTTCTCACTTTCAGGCGACATTGTAAACAAGAAGCAGGCAGCATTATCTCCTGCAAATGCAAACAAACTTGTTTATCTGAGTGATTGGCTGAACAAGTAGGACTGAGTGGACTTGCAGACTCTAAAATTTTACATTGTTTTATTTTTGAATGCAGTTTTTTTGTACATAATTCCACATTTGTAAATTCAACTTTCATGATTAAGAGATTGCACTATAGCACTTGTATTAGGTGAATTGAAAAATACTATTTCTTTGTTTGTTTTTTAACAGTGTAAATACTTATAAAGTGAGCACTGTACACTTTGTATTCTGTGTTGTAATTAAAATCAATATATTTGAAAATGTAGAAAAAAATCCAAAATATTTAAATAAATGGTATTCTATTATTAACAGCGCGATTAATCGAGATTCATTTTTTTAATCGCTTGATAGCCCTAATGATAATCTCATAAAAAAAAAAAGTTCACGCTTTTTGAAAAAAGGCATAGTAACATGTCCAGTAGTGCCACTGTAAAAATATTTTCTGGGGTGAAGACAGCAGATGTCTTCAGTCTTATACTGCATAGCCTATTAAAAGCAAATGTATATTTCTAAAACAACACACATGGTGATACGGCATTTTTATTTTGCTTTTGAAGAGATTAAATACGGTACATGTTGAAATATACAAAACTTTTCCTTTACCTGTGGTTTTTTGACATTGTGTGGCCCTCTGCAATTAAAAACAAAAAAAGAGAAGAGTCAGAAGAACCTTAGAACAGTGTAAGTTATTTTGCAAGACACTTATAAATAAATAAGCAAAGTAAATAAGGGCCCTGATTCTGTAAAGTACTATTCAACTTCAATTCTCAACAGCTTTTGGTTGCAGTCTAAGAGGTTATTGACCTACAAAGCACTGACTATCCTAGGATCATCTTACCTGAAGCACCACCTTACTTTCTCACACCATACTGCTAACTGTTGAAATCAAAGACACGCAAGCTGCAGCTACCTTGGTATATCAGAGAGCTAAGGAGAGAGCATTCTCCTTTGGGTCCCTCAAGACTAAAAATTCATTCTTCTTTCCTTTAATCTACCTAGTTCAAAAAAATCCAGATTTGTTGACCTTTAAAACACTCCACACAGCCCACTTTTTAGAACAGCCATTTGGGAGAAGACTGAAGGTTTGGTTTCTTACCAATGTTTGTAATATATATTTGCTGAGGGGGCCAATATTTGTTTTTTTGGAGTGGAGCAGAAAGAGACGGAAAAAGGAAACACATGTAATATAATTTCCACAACAATAAGGGAGGAAGAGAATTGAGCCTGGCATGTGCACACTTAGGCTATGTCTACACGAGAGACCTTACAGCAGCAGAGCTGTACCAATGCATCTGTGCCGCTGTAAGATCTTTCGTGTAGCCGCTCTATGCCAGTGGGAGAGAATTCTCTCATTGGCATAATTAAACGATGTCCAATGAGCAGCAGTAGCTTTGTCAGTGGGAGAAGATCTCTCATCAACATAGTGCTGTGCACTCTAGCACTTATGTCAGCGAAACTTATGTCATTCAGGGGGGTGTTTTTTCACATCCCTGAGCGACCTAAATTTTGCAGACAGAAGTGGTAGTGTAGACATGACCTTAGAGACAACTCAGATTGCAAAGACATTATAATTCCTTTATTTCAATCTCTACAAAACAATGCATGTTAATAATGCTAGAGGTGGGACCCCAGGGCAGAACTTGGCCAACTGCTGTCATTTTACCTCAAGTATACTTTAAAGTCAACAGTGATATGCTGAAGAGGTACAAGAGTACTGTTAAAAGAGCTTCAAACTGTATTCTCTCCGCAATATTTTTTTGGCCGCTGAGCTTATTTGTCACTATGAAATGGAAAACTATTTCTCTTTGATTGTATCCCACAAATATTCTTTGGAACAGCAAGGTTAAATTAAGGAAATCATACCATGTAAGAGAGTTATTAGATACCTTATGTAATTTTTTCTTCCATTCGTTAATGTTTTTTTCTGACATATCACCCCATAGCTGTGGTCCTAGATTTAACAAAACAAATTACTACAAACATTTTGCATACATTACAGTATAAGTCTATGTTGAATAATCTTTCTGTAATTAAGGAGTGTGTGTGAGGCAATGAAAATACCATCAAAACCAAACTACACCTGCAGGTCATTTACGCTGTGTGTTGGCCAGCAATTTATATGAAAATGACTTCTTTAATGCAGTTCTATGTTTGAGATTAAATTGGATACAGTCAGTAAATTCAAAGTTAGTTTCCTTAATAACATAACTCATCTCCATTGCATGTTATGGCCCTGATCCTACAAAGACCTAAGCAAGCAGCTAACTTTATATGTGAGTAGTCCCATTAAATGCACCAAGCCTTTGTGGAGCGTACAGCAACTCAGATGTTTAAGTCTTTGAAGGTCTGGGACCTATATATAGTGTTTCCTATAACGTGTAAACAGATGTTACAAAAACCAGACACATTACCAGCCATTGCAAATTCACACATTCCAAGTGGCAAAAATGTAAGTACACAAAAAATCCAACACTAATCCTTAACTCCTGAAGATATATTTAATCACATTAAGATTGTAAAAGCCTTTAAAAACAGACAACCTAATTCTGGACCTGGGACTGTATAATAGTTGGTATTTTTGTAGCATTTTACATATGTGTACAATAGTTAAGTTAACCTTGTTAAGGCACTTATGGTACATCTACACTACAGGGGGGAGTCGATTTAAGATACGCAAATTCAGCTACGTGAATAGCGTAGCTGAATTCGATGTATCGCAGCCGACTTACCCCGCTGTGAGGACGGCGGCAAAATCGACTTCTGCGGCTTTCTGTCGACGGCGCTTACTCCCACCTCCGCTGGTGGAGTAAGAGCGCCGATTTGGGGATTGATTGTTGCGTCCCAACGGGACGCGATAAATCGATCCCCGAAAGGTCGATTTCTACCCGCCGATTCAGGCGGGTAGTGTAGACCTAGCCTTAGGTATCAATCCTCATTTGACAGGTAGGAAGCTAGCAGAGCAGTTCTTGGCTCCAAGTAACATATTCAAACCATTAGACGACAATGCCTATTAAATTGCAAACCATATGACATTTTAGAGAGATCTCAGCCTTTTAGGTTAGAATCTCCTCATATACATGCAACCCTTCTGATGGATGACAACTTTTATCAGACCTTGAGAAAACATGTACTCCCCCAATCTCAGTACAGTAACTGAATTAACCACGGGTTTCAGAGTAGCAGCCGTGTTAGTTTGTATCCACAAAAAGAACAGGAGTACTTGTGGCACCTTAGAGACCAACAAATTTATTTGAGCATAAGTTTTCGTGGGCTACAGCCCACTTCATTGGATGCATCCAGTGGAAAATACAGTAAGAAGATATATATACTCACAGAGAACATGAAACAATGGGTGTTAACATACACACTATAAGGAGAGTGATCAGTTAAGGTGAGCTATTATCAGCAGGCCACTCGATTACAGACCTAAAAGTCGCAATATTACAACAACAAAATCTTCAAAAACAGACTCCAACGAGAGACTGCTGAATTGGAATTAATTTGCAAATTGAACACCATTAAATTAGGCTTGAATAAAGACTGGGAGTGGATGGGCCATTACACAAAGTAAAACTATTTCCCCATGCTTATTTCTCTCCCCCCCCCCACACCCCGCCCAGTTCCTCACATCTTGTCAATTGATGGAAATGGGCCATTTTTATTACCACTACAAACAGTTCTTTTTCTCTCCTGCTGATAACAGCTCACCTTAACTGATCACTCTCCTTATAGTGTGTATGGTAACACCCATTATTTCATGTTCTCTGTGTGTGTGTGTGTGTGTATATGTGTGTATATATATATCTTTCTACTGTATTTTCCACTGCATGCATCCGATGAAGTGGGCTGTAGCCCACGAAAGCTAATGCTCAAATAAATTTGTTAGTCTCTAAGGTGCCACAAGTACTCCTGTTCTTTTTGTGAATTAACCATGTGCTCTCACAGTGAAGAAAAAGTCTTCTTAAGATAACGCAATCTATTCCATCCAATGAGATACTGCAAAATATTCACTCACAACAGCTTTTACATAACAGCTACTGGGTTCTCCCCTTCATTCTCTTTTCTCACTTACTTTCTTTCCTTTAAATTCCTCTTCTACCCTAATGTTTGTTCCTTACAACTCACTATAGTATTAATCACTGTTCTCTTGAGCCCCAATGACTTTTTTTTGGGTCTAAATAATGACTAAAATTGTAACTTCCTTTTACTCTTCACCCATTGCTACATATGGACATAGAGTCAGAGCCTGTAAAAATTACCCATGCATTGCATTTGACATATGGCTTCGATGGGACTATGCCCACAGGCAAACTACAGCAGATACTGAAGTTTTTGTAGGATCTGGACCACAGAGTGAATTCTTTTTGCCCATACATTATCCAGTCCTATTTGTGTAAATCTGTACACTGTAATAGGTCTAAAAAAATAAAAACTGAAAAATGCTATTTTAAGGAATTCTTACCAATGGGTGTATCATAAGTCAATGATTCCATAGAGACAAGTATATCATCTTCAAAGGGATAGTTGTACTATTACAAAAAACAACAACAAAAAACAGACCATTTTAACAGAAATTATTGGTTAAATTTCTAACAGCAGAGGTTTTACATAAAGTTCAAAGATTTTCATAAGCTTGTTTAGATTGTGTGTGTGTGTTTCAGAGAGAGAGAGACTTTTACATTAAAGTATTTTAAAGTCTGCAGTCTGACAATACCCACTTTACTTTAGATGAAATACATTTTTAAAGGCTATAAATACTGCTGTTCCAGGGCATAAGCCAAACACTAATTGACAGGTGTTTAGAAGTAAATGTGCACCATGGACAAGATATCCCGTAACTGTCCTTTACAGGGCTTCTTCCACCTTCCTCTGAAGTAACTGGTTTTGGCCATTGATAGACTGAGAATCTGATTAGAGGGCCTACTGGTCTGATCCCGTATGGCAATACAGTCTAGAGGGGACTGGCAAGATGAGAAAAAGCATTTACTATCATCATGATCTAAATGCTATTACTAAGACAATCAAGGGAATTTTTAAAAAATACTGCATACATATTTTTAAAGTTTATAAATAAAGGTGAAGACCAAACAAAAATACTTGGGGAATTTCCCTCTCTAAGGCGCTGGATGGATCAAACGGGAGCCACCACCTTCCCTGTCAACAACGTGGAAGCTGCAATAACTTGCTTGTTACCAGTGACATCGCTGCCACATGCAAGACCCCTGAGCTACAAGCTTCCTAAAATTAACTCCCCAAACCAACCGTGAGTAAAGGGCCCCCGACTTCCCGAGGGTGACACGCCCGTGCGCGCTCCCGGCTTCCGCGGCACTGGGGGGGGGGCTCAGCACCTTTGCGAAGTGACCCAGTCCCAGGCTAGTTAAGTGACGGACGACGCATGTAGGAGCCTAACTTCATGCGCAGACACGTTGGAAAGTAGCGCTTAACGTTTTACACCGTTGAGCGCCCGGCCCCCAAGCGCCCCCGGAGCGCGGCTGATTTCGGGGGGGGGGGCGGGGCTGGCCAGCGGCTGGACTTTGCCTGTCGTTCTGCGACACCCCTGGGCCGCGCGAGCCTGGGCCGCGCGACTCCCGGCATAACGAGCGGGGGGGGGAGGGTGACGAGGCCCCGCCCCCGCCTCACCTTCTCTATAATCCGCTGCAGCGAGTCCACGAACCGCGCGTTGCTGCGGCGCAGCCTCTCCTCCAGCTCCTCCATGGCGGGGCGCCCCGCGCCCCCCGCTTCCTCCGAGCGCATCCGTCGCTCCCCACTTCCTCGTCAAGCTTCCTCGCGCCGATTCAAACTTCGCGCCGCCTTCCGCAGCCCCTGACAACCGGATTGGAGGTTGGCCGTGTCACTTTATTCGGAACAGCGAATCAGTGGTCCGAGAGTCAATGTTTCTCCTGTCGATTGGCTATCGTAATCGGAATTCCGCCCCTTTTTTTCTTTTTGTGTCCCGCCCATCTCCTTCTCAGCGCTCTCTAATTGGACGCCGGACTCGGAAAGGACGAGGATTAGGAAAAAGGGGGAACGGTCTCTGTTCTACCTAGCAACACCGGCCCACTGTGAGCTCCTATTGGAGGGAACATGCTGGTGGCCGGCTATTGGTCACTGCGGCCCTGAGTATTTCTTTTAAACCCCAGCTGTCCCCAGAGCCCTGAAGAGAAAATACTGGAGAAAAAAGGGGAGGGGTAGTTCCTCTTCTGCTGCAGACTGGAGCCCTGATCTCCAACCTTTTTATGCCCAAGATCACTTTTTGAATTTAAGGCAACACAGGAGCTACCCCACACCTTTCCCCAAAGCCCTGCCCTTCTCACTCCCTCCCCCTCTTTCTCCCTTGCTTGCTCCGCCCCCACCCTCACTCACTTTCACCAGGCTGGGCCAGGGGGCTGGGGTTCAGGAGGGGGGTGTGGGCTCTGGGCTGGGGCTGATGGGTTTGCAGCATGAGGGAGGCTCTGGGGGGAACCTGGGGCAGGGGATAGGGGGGTGAGGGGTGCAAGCTCTGAGAGGTAGTTTGGGTGCAGGAGGGGGCTCCAGGCTGGGGCAGAGTACTGGGGTGCAGGAGGGGGTACAGGGTGCTTAGGGTTACCATTCGTCCGGATTCCCCCAGACATGTCCGGCTTTTTGCGCTAAAAATAGCGTCCGGGGGGAATTTGTAAATGTCCGGACTTCCCCCCCATGCAAAGCGAGCCGGCCAGATGGTGCCACTTACATGGGGCTCCGACAGCCAGAGAGACCCCTCCTCCACTTCCCCCTCCTCCTCCCTGCAGCAGAGAGCACTCCCTGCATTCACAGATCGTCTCTGGCAGTTTAAACTCCTCCCCCGCTGCTCCCCAGCCTGCCGGGATGAACGGCTCACCGAGACATTAGGCGAAGAAAGGCCAACAACAAGGGGGCCAGGGGGTCGGAGAAGGGGCAGGGAGGTTCTGGAGGGAGCAGTCAAGAGACCGGGGGGTGGGTCGGGAGTTCGGGGGGGGCTTTCTGGGAGGTGTGGGTAAGGTTTTGGGCAGTCAGGGTACAGGTAGGGGGTAGGGTCCTGGGGAGCATTGGGGGGGGTGTCTTAGGAGGGGGCAGTTAGGGGACAAGGAACAGGGAGGCTTAATGGCTCTCTTAATGGCTCTCCATGCGTCTCTGGACCCTCTCAGCTGTCGGGCTTGGACGGAAACATTGCCTGAGGGTAGTGAGAGAATGGGTTATCGGTGAGGTGGGGGTGGGCGTGAGCCCGGTCAATAGGGGCAACCCCTACCAAGATCTGAGCCTTTTCTCACACGCCCGTTAGAGCTCGACATTATGCTGTTTGGGACCCCTCTTTGAGGAAAGCCTCTGGATTGCAAGTCCAACCGCTACCTCCTCGTGGTGAGAGCCAGTAACTGGCTCGGATAGTCAGGCAGATTGCGGAGGACGAACCCACATCCCACATTCAGTGGGGTGTGGGACGGGGTTGGGCAGCCCCATATGGTGCCACATGGATGCCCCCCTGGTAAAGGTAGCCTCCCCCAGGTACGGGTTGACTCCCCCTGGTAAGGGTTAGTTTCCCCCTGGTAAGGGTAGTCTCCCCCTGGTAAGGGTAGTCTCCCCCAGGCATGGGTTAGTTTCCCCCTGGAAAGGGTAAGTTTCCCCCAGGCACGGGTTAGTTTCCCCCTGGAAAGGGTTAGTTTCCCCCTGAGAAGGGTAAATCTTTTAGCTATGGAAAAAAGTAATTTATATTTTTATACCGGATTGGCGCTGGACCGGGTTAATAACGCCCCCGCTGTTGGCTTTGATGCCCCGGCTGACAGTGTTAAATATATTAGGGGTGTGATCAGGGTCGCTGGACCAATGGATAAAATGGTGTGGACTATAATGAAGTCTCATGAGAATGAGAGTGAGAATCAAGTCCTCCCAGTGGAGCATGGAGAGGAGGTAGAGGAGAATGTTTGTGATGATCATGGTGAGGAGATTTTATCTATCTTACCGATTGTTTTTACAAGGGACACTTTTAATGATTTAACTATGGACAGTTTTAATCCAGATTTTAAGTATTTAAGTACATTTGATGATCCATATGTTAGGGAATCGGGATATCTTAATGCTCATTTAGTTAATGGGTCTAGTTTATTAAATAGTTTTAGACCAAGTACTGATTTTAATAGGGATCGTAATAAGGATCTTAACAGTACTGGTAGTAATATAAATATATTAGAAAGTAGTTCGTGGAAGGATGGGGTTTTTTATTTAGAGTATCCCGTTGATAGTTTTAATTGTCCAATATGTCCCCAGATATTACCAACATTTGGTAAATGGGCCAAACACATTAATGTGGTTCATAAAAGTAAAGCCATACGAGTTGTATGTAGTAAATGTGGAAAATCTTCTCAATATCATAATATAGCTTGCCACTACCCCAAGTGCATACCCAGGAAGGCGGATACCCCAATGAAGAGCCATACGTGCTTGGTCTGTGGGCTTGGTTTTCATACTAGATCTGGATTGAGCCAACACTGTAGACATAGACACCCTGCTGTGAGGAATGAGCAAAGAAAAGAAGATATGGCTGCTAAAAGTAAGATCAAAGAGGGATTGACTAGATCTCGTATATGGACCAAAGATGAGGTTGCGCAGCTTATACAGTTGGAAAGGAAATATATTGGGAAAAGGAATATAAATAAATGTATTGAGAGCGAGATGAGGACCAAAACGAATAAACAAATATCAGATAAAAGACGAGAATTAGCAAAGAAGAAGTTAGTGGTAACAGGAGATAGGGAGGAAGTGACTGAGGTAGAGGACATTAGAGTAAATATATTAGAAACTCCGCCCCCAAGAGAGAGGATTTTCCCACTAAAAGGACATCCAGAAGTGGATTTAGTGGAGAAAATATGTAAACGGGGAAAACAAAATAGGGAGGGAAGAGAAATAATAAATAGTTTAGGGGAAATTGAAGGATTATTAAAGGAGGATTTAACAAAAGCTCTCGGATGGGCAATGTTGGAAAAATTATGTTATTCATTAGTAGAGGGAAAGGACCCTAGAAATGAAAGTCAAATAGAGTTGAGGAATAAAGGAAAAGGGAAGATGAGAAAGGAGGGGAGAAGGAAGCAATTTAATGCAATTAGGAGATATGCTACAAAGAAAGCTAAGTATAAATTCTATCAACAATTATTTGATAAGGATAGAAGAAGATTGACTCGCATTATAATGGGAGAGCCAGATAAGGCTAAGTGTGCTATCCCTATGAAAGAAATTGAGGAATACTATGTAAATATTTTGGGAACAATTGGACATTGTAATATGATAGGGTGGCCATCATCCACAGAGAATGCGGATAATGATATATTAATGAGTCCGATCTCTGTGGATGAGATTAGAATAGCTTTAAGAGAAATAAGAAAAGATAGTGCTCCTGGCCCAGATAAAGTAAAAGTGAGCAATTTGTGGGATATTTTTAATTTAGACTCCTTAATACTTACAAAAATTTTTAATATATGGTTTCTAAATAGACAGGTACCAGATGAATTTAAGAAAAATAGAACGATTTTAATACCAAAGACACAAGATGAGGAGGAAATGAAGAAGTTAACATCTTGGAGACCATTGACAATTGGGTCAGTTTGGATTAGAATCTATACCAAAATATTAGCAAAAAGACTGGTGGAAACAGTTAAGATATGTAGTAGACAAAAAGGGTTTATATCCGCCCCTGGGTGTGAGGAAAATATTGCTATATTAGATAATTTGATTAAAGGGGCTAAACGAAATGGGAATGAAATTGCAATAGTGTTCGTAGATCTGGCTAAAGCATTTGATTCTGTGGGACACGGACATATAATAGCTGGGTTGAGAAGATTTGGTATAGATGAACATTTTATAGATATTATTAGGGACCTTTATGATAATTGCACAACTAGGGTATGGGTGGGTGATGAAGCTACTGAGTCTATTTTAATTAGGAGGGGGGTCAAGCAGGGTGACCCGTTGTCCCCAATTTTGTTTAATATTGCTATGGATCCCCTTTTAACTAGATTAGAAGTAGAAGGAAGTGGTTTTTATGTTAAGGGTAATAGTGTCACGTCATTGGCTTTTGCCGATGATGTGGCAATTTTAAGTAGCTCATATAAAGGAATGATCAAAAATTTGGGTATCTTAGAGGAGTTTTGTAAAAATACTAATCTCTCTGTTAATGTGAAGAAAACGAAAGGCTTTCATATTTTAACTAAACATAAAACTTATGTAGTTAATCCTAAGGATAATTGGCAGATAGTGTCAGAGGAGATTGAATATGTTCAACCAGGGGATTTTGAAAAATATTTAGGGGCTAGAATAGATCCCTGGATAGGTGTAGGGGGACCGGTACTTAAAGAAAAATTGAAAGATTGGAGTGGGAATTTAATTAAGGCCCCATTAAAACCGGCCCAAAAAATATTAATTTTACAGACATACATCTTACCGAAGCTATTTTATAATCTTCTTTTAATAGAACCCCCTTTTAATCTTTTAGACGATCTTGATGTGTTAGTTAGAAAAATAGTTAAAGAGATTTTACATTTACCTCAGTGTACCACAGATGGGATATTTTATTCTAGAGGTAGGGATGGTGGTTTAGCTCTCACTAAGTTTAGTGTGCAAATCCCAAATATGTTAATTCGTAAATGGAGGAGACATATTGTCTCGAGAGATGATTGGATGGACCTATCTTATCTATATGCAGGAGAAAATCTTGTGGATAAAATATTGTCATTTAGTGCAGTAACATCTCATCCCAAGAAATGGAGGGAAGAGGAATTTTTAAGATGGTCGGAACTGAGATGTCAGGGAATAGGGATAAAATATTTTAAAAATGATTTAATTAGTAATTCGATTTTTAGAAACTCTAGTAAAGTTAAATCATCAGCGTATATCGCAGCATTGCAGCTTAGGGCAAATATTTATCCTACTAGGGAGACACTAGCAAGAGGAAGAGGAGGTGTGAATGCTCTTTGTAGATGGTGCGGTAAAGTGCGGGAGACTGTTCCCCATATCTCAGGACAATGTTATAAGACTAAGAATGCTAGGATAAAAAAGGCATAATAGAGTAGTGTCTGCAGTTGTAGATAAGGTTGGTAAATTAGGGTGGAAGGCAATGATAGAGCCCCATTTGAGAAATAGTAAGGGTGAGTTAAGAAAGCCGGATATTATATTTATAAAAGGAGATACAGCAGTGGTGGTTGATGTTACAGTGCGATGGGAGGATAATGCCGGAAGTTTGGAACAAGCCCACAGTGAGAAGGTGGCTTATTATCTTGAGTTAGAGGAAGAAATTAAAAACTTAACGGGAGGTAAAAATATTCACTTCTTTGGTTTTGTGCTTGGGGCGCGTGGCAAGTGGAGTGAAGGTAATAATGATTTGTTACAATTATTGGGAATGGACAGAAGTAAAAATTTTAAGGAGAGTATATGTAGACTTGTTTTATATTTCACTATTGGTATGATGGCTATATTCAGTGACAGGTAAAGATCCCGGAGTTTCCATTCCGTGTATCTTGCCAAAACTAAATTTTAGCTATTTTGGTTTCCATGCTCTAAATTTTCAAATTTTTAATATTGTTTTGAACATTAACATATTTAGTGTTATTTAATATCTGTCCTTCAATAGAATGGTTTTAACTATATAATAAATACTTATTAATGGATGAAATTCCAATTTAAATTATTAATTTTTTTTTTTTTTAACTACTGGATGTGGATGCGGACTGGCCGCGTATAGTAACCAGGAAAGGGCAGGTAGTCACGCCTGTACATAAATAGGGGGTGGGGTTCTGGAGGGCAGTTAGGAGCAGGGGTCCCAGGAGGGGGCAGTCAGGGGACAAGGAGCGGGGGGGGAGTGTGTGGGAGTTCTGGGGGGGGCTG